>NC_057802.1:76779750-76804179 GCF_018294505.1 Triticum aestivum | reverse complement strand
TCCCAGAGGCAGCATCGATCGGCTTCAGTTAGCAGCAGTAGTGAAGGAATCGCTCGATCGGGTTTAGTTTACAGCCATCGATCGATCGCTCGGGTTCAGTAACGCGTAGCCTGCAGTGCAATCGCTCGGGTTCAGTTAGACCCCAACGCCTCGCTCGGGTTTAGTTAGAGCCAACGCCTCGCACACACGCATGTACGTGTACGAGAGAAACGCGCATCGCTCGGCCCCCGACCTCCCACCGTAACCGGGAACTCCCCGAAATTTTCCTCGCCCTCGTTTCTACCACGCTTTTTTCCGTCATGGACGGCCCAAAGAATGTCATGCAGCTGCGTCTCCGGCCCGCCCAGGATGAAATGCCCATTTTCTGTCATGATTTTTTGTCATAGAAGTAGGAGCCCACCACATCTATGATGATACCGGGTTTTGTCACAATTATCGTCATAGAAGTGTCATATGTATGACATAATGTTTTTCGTTCGGCCCAAAATGTCACGGATGTATCTTTTTTTTGTAGTGCTAGTGGGTTTTTTTAGGATGGCCTAGTGGGTTTCAGTGATATGACATCGTACAGTGCCGTCCAGTCTTCGCGTGTGGTAGCAGTATTGCGGGTACAGTAAGTTTTCTTGAAGAAGCGAAATTCAACGAAGTCATGATGGTTCCTTCGTCCGACCAACTTACAGTGGGAATGGTTGGGCCTGCGATACGACCGGGGTTGATCAGGATAATTTAAAAAAAATAGTATCACTACTGATTTTTTATTTTTTATTTGTGATGAATTCTCGAGTTTCAACTCTTAAGACAAAGAGTGCCAAACACGGCACGTGATGGATGTCCCACACGTCACCGAAAGGAGTGGTACATGAACAGCGTGGTAGAGCCCAGTGCAAAAAAACAGCGTGGTAGAGCGTCTCCACTTCTTCCACTTCTGGGTCGGAAACCACACGTAGTAGTACTAGTGGTACGAACGATACAAAGTGCAGCCTGGAGAGAAAGACATGTCTAGTTGGAAGGTCTCGGGGCATACACGTAAACAAATATAAAAGCTAATATGTGCCTCCAACTAATATAGTAGTAGTAGAGTACTTAGGCACATACTCCATAACATCACCGTGCATTGCACGTACAACATTTAGTGGTACTCCCTCCATTCCAAATTACTCGTCGTGGTTTTAGTTCAAATTTGAACTAAAACCACGACGAGTAATTTGGAACGGAGGTAGTACGTAGTAAGAGACAAATGCTGGCCAAGAGTTCCCTTCTCGGCCCACTTTTGGGTGTTTGGTAGAGTGTATGGAGGGTGCATGAGTCCAGACTAGTTTAGCACAAATACACTAGAAGCATGCATGAAGAGAGCATGCATGAAGAGGGGTGTTGAGTTGAGCATGCATGAAGATGGAACAACTATGCTGAGACGAGAACGCAACCAAACACGCCCTATATGCCACGCATGTTCATACCATTTGTGCCTTTCTACTTCACTTACTCCGGACTCCCCCATGGCCCACCTCACATTACCACCATATATATTTCTTGGAGTCCGTGCGCGGCGGGCGGGCGATCTCTTCTCCCTCACCCATCTATCTCTTCTCAGCCGACGCCCGCCGAGCGATTAGATTTCGTCTATCGATGGTTTACTCAATTGCAGTCCCACATGTTAGTGAAAATGCGAGACACCGTGTGTCCCCTCTAGTGAGCGGCGTGTGACCCGGACTGTCGGGGGTGCGACGCGTACGAGTCGTAAGTGTGCCGCCTTTTCCTTTTGAACTTGCAAAGCGTAACATTTTTGTGCGATCGATCATAGAAATCCAGAACAAAATGACGAGGGCGGTGCTTTCCCGCGTGTTAGGCGGGCTAGTTTGAGTGATATGATGTGCTACAGTGCCATACACTTGCTCCATTTTTTTGTAAGCAAGAGTCTACACTCTTACGTGGGAGGAGTGCGAAACACGGCGGATCTGATTTTGATCGAGGGAAAACTGTTCCCTGCGAAATAATGGAGCACTGTTAGCGATTATAGCATGATACTTAGGGCGTCTCCAACACTGGCCCTCAAATTTACACCGGCATCTGTCCGAGGACACCGATGGATGCCATCCAATGCTGCCCCCATACCTTTCGACAACTATATGAACTAACCGAACAAAATTCGTGCAAACAAAGCAAATTTCAAATTAAGCGGATGAAATTCATTACATTTCGAAAACTTTTCCTATAAACTGGACGAAATTCATTACATATTTTGCACAAACCATACTAAAACCTACTATAAACCTAATCTAAACGATCTTCGGCGCCCGACCACCATGTCCGTCCATGAACCTGAGAAAGCCGGCTATTGCCTTTGCCTCCTCCTCATCCGCCTCGATAACCTCCTCCTCCGGAGCACAAGGTTCTGAAGATTTCCGCCTCCATGTCGCCGACAAGCGGCTAATCAGCCATCGATGTTTATCCTACCAAGCTTGGCGTCGACTGAGTGGAGGAGCGGTGGCCTTCCTGGGAATAGAGCGGCAGCGACCTACCGTGTACTACTCTTCCTCACTGCCAGCTGCGCCCGCACACGCGCGCCGGCTTCGTGGTCGTGGCGGCGGAGGGCGGCGGGGGGGGGGGAGCCGGCGATCTCCTTCGTCTGCTCCTCAACAGTACGTCCAAGAGAGCTTTGGAGCGCGCCCGGAGCGGGGCCGCCGATGTCCTTCGTCTGCTCCTGTGACAGTACGTCCAAGAGAGCTTTGGAGCGCAAGGAGGCCATGGTTGGAGTGGTGCCGACAGAAGGAAGGGACCGGAGGAGAATGAGTGTGGGTCTTTGGCTATGGCTGGGAGCTGGGGCTCAAGTTAATATAGCGGGCAAATGGCAATGAGCCGCAACAGACGGATGGGCGGCTGGCGCCGGAGTAGGTTCGTCGGCAGCCGTGTGTCATTAATGTGGGCGGTGGACGGAAGGATAGCCGTGGTGTCGTTAATACGGAACAGTCGCTTGCACCAGGATGCCGCGCAGGTGGCGCTCTCTCGGCCGTCGCGCTGCTGCAATGCCGGCGCTAGTGAGAGGTCGCGTCGGGCATGAATGCGGACGTTGCTTCAGTGAATTAACCGCAGGTCCATTGTATCACTAACATGTGGGCCCAACAGGCATCTGGCCCGCATGTCAGTGACACACAAACTGCACCTGCAGTTAAGGCCGGTGAATGCGGCATTGACGTTCTGGAGAGACGGTGATCGTTTCAGGCGGGAAGTGCGCGCTAGCGATGGAAGGAGTTTCGGTAGGCCATGGCGGTTAGACGCTGGCATGGTGGTAAAATGTGAACTCATGGATGACGAGCCTTTGAAGTGTATGCGGCACGTATTGACAACTAGGCGTCCATGCAACCGCTCTTGTCGCCAGCTAGCCTTCGACGACCACCATTAGACACCACACAACCATGCATAACTTACGAATAATGGACGAATCAATCAGACACACACTCGTGTGCAGTGGCACTATGATCGGTTGCTCATGATAGTACATACTCCGCACCATAGTACCCTCTCTAGCTAGGTTGTTTTATAGATTGTCGTTGTGATGGACGATACACATGAGCAAGGCGCCGAGTCACGAGTATGACAGTTGGTGTTGAGCCAGGTGAATACATGCTCGGTGTTCGCGGAGGCCTCCAGCAAACGTCTAAACAGTAATGTCACATACGCATAATTTTGGTTTTTATTTCTTTCTCCACTGATAGGTAGGCCTGCATAGATAGATAGATAAAGAACACGAGCTGATGAGGCGCATGCCGACTATTTTACTGGTCAACCAGACAAATACGGAGCTATACGCTGAGCCAGTGACCGTATAATCACCATATCTCGTATACAATGATCAAAGTGAGCTACCAAGACAAGTTCAATGACCGCCAATGCATTTTACTCGGTAATAAATGACCAGGATTGAAGGGGAATCCAAATTTCCTTCG
The DNA here is from genome assembly GCF_018294505.1 of Triticum aestivum. Taxonomy (NCBI): domain Eukaryota; kingdom Viridiplantae; phylum Streptophyta; class Magnoliopsida; order Poales; family Poaceae; genus Triticum; species Triticum aestivum. The sequence goes on along the minus strand of NC_057802.1, from coordinate 76,800,235 downwards.
TCTTCTGTCCTTGAGCTCTTGACAAACCAATGCAGTTTACGCTTGTCCGGCCACTCCACCCCAGAGCTGTCACCAAGCGTCGTTCATGCCACCGCGCCGCACACTAACTGGTAAGGAAGCGATGGCATCCCGCTGCGCCGAGTTCCTCGCCGCCCACGACCACACACAGAATGGTAGGGAAGTGGTGTGATCCCGCCATGCCGAGTTCATCGCCGCTCGCGACCTCACACCTATGTGGGCGGAATTTGAAGCTGCCAAGGTCGAATGGGCGGTAGAGCAAGAGGCGGCCAAAGCCGCACAGAGGGAGTGGAAAAGTCAGAAAGCACTCAAGAAAAGAGAGGCCCGCCGCCGCAAGCAAGAAGAGGACGCACACGCTGCTGCGGAGAGGTCGGCGGAGATCCAAGCACGGTGGTGTGTCGCCGACAAAGCCGGGAAGGAGAACGACGGCGTCTGGCCAACATGTGAGAAGTAGTAGTACTAGTAGTTAGTGTGTGTGTGTCTATGTCGCCCGTACGTTTGTTTAATTAATTACGAGCATGTACCAGTACTACTAGTTACTACTGTACTTTTTAGAGCAAATTACCAATACATTAGCCTAGACTCAATGGAAAAATTCCTATCCTATGCATCAGATGGCATCTCTTTCTCTATAGGAATTGAGATGCATGTCATCTCACTTCCTATGATTTTCATATTCCTATAAAATTCCTATCCTATGAACCAAAGGAGGCCCCTGTTGGAGTAACTACTGTAGCTAGCAGTACTGCTGGTATAGTAGTTTTCTTCAAGAAGCAGAATTCAACGAACTCATGATGGTTCCTTTGTCCGAGCAACTTCACAGTGGGTAAGGTTGGGCCTGTGATTTGACGGCTCATTAGTAATTACTGCGGCGCGAGGACCGGGGTGACTCTCCCTGGGAGTTCTACGGGCATGGCAAGTGGACCAGGATGGTCGATGTCTGAGGGAGTCCTGGACTAAGGGGTCCTCGGGCGTCCGGCCTGTTAGCCATGGGCCGGATTGATGGGCTGTGAAAATACGAAGACCGAAGACTGCACCCGTGTCCGGATGGGACTCTCCTTGGCGTGCAAGGCAAGCTTGGTGACCAAATATGTAGATTCCCTTCTTTGTAACTGACCTTGTGTAACCCTAGATCCTCCCGGTGTCTATATAAACCGGAGGACTTAGTCCGGAGAGGGGAGAGACATTACCATAGTCAGGGTTTTAGCCATTATGATCTCGTGGTAGATCAACTCTTGTAATACTCATATTCATCAAGATCAATCAAGCAGGAAGTAGGGTATTACCTCCATAGAGAGGGCCCTAACCTGGGTAAACATCGTGTCCCCTGTCTCCTATTACCATCGACCTTAGACGCACAGTTCTGGACCCCCTACCCGAGATCCGCCGGTTTTGACACCGACATTGGTGCTTTCATTGAGAGTTCCACTGTGCCGTCCTTAAAAGGTTTGATGGCCCCTTCAATCGTTGATAATGACACTGTCCAAGGAAAGACTTTCCTCCCCGGACAGATCTTGTGTTCGGCGGCTTCGCACTGCGGGCCAACTCGCTTGGCCATCTAGAGCAGATCGATAGCTACGCCCCTGCCATCAAGTGAGATTTGGGAGCTTGAATTACGTCGTGGATATCCGTGGAGACTTGATCTTCGATGGCTTCGAGACCACGGCAGCCACTCCCTATCCCCACAGGGAACATGACTTAAATCTGTCGCCGATCCATGCTCTGGAAATCACACCTATGACTACTCTGGCCCTAGATCCAGAGAAAATCGCGCCGTCCGAGGATGGGAAGCTCAACTGTGGCACCCCGGCTTAGAGAAAACCGGAATGCCCCGTATTCCAGCCCAGAGATCGAGGAGAAGTCTTTTGGAATACGGAACTGCTTAGCATAGAACAAACCAGCTTTCTATTATTACACGAATATGATTACAAGGTCTCCGATATTACAATGAATAATATCGGCACGGTGACGCTACGCCATCCTCAGTTGTTCTATGCAAGCAGTAGAACAACTCGAAGCAGCGGAATAACTCGAGCAGCGGAACAACGACGATAGTGGTGAACTCTACTCCGCAGGGACTCTAGCTGGAATGCTTATCCTAGCTCGCAAACAAAGAATCCACGGCAAACAAGCATGACATCCAGGCACGACCTGCAAGCTAGCATGACACGCCAGGTCAGTACATTGAATGTACTTGCAAGCTCACAATTAACCAGAAGCAATCAAGACAAACAACAGCATGGCATTTACAGGTTAATCAGGGATTATCATGAGATCATCAGGATAACATGGCATGAACAATATGAACATGATACAGCTAGAACAACATGAGCAACATGAACATGATGAGCATAGAACAACATGAGCATAGCATGAACATATGAATTCGACGATACTAGCATGCAACATGAAGACACTATATGCACTGTTTATTCTGCTCGGGTTACTAGGTAACCATCACATGCATCACTTACCAACCTCGGACATTACACGATCATCTCAGGATCAAATCAAGCTTGGTATAAACAATACCGTAGTAATCATCAAATAACCACAAGGAGCTTGATCTTTACCCAGGATTCTCGCACAAGATCACGAATATCCAACAACTCGGTATCCTCGATACCACGGTGATCATTCCAGTGATCACAACCATGACCAACACTTGGTCTCAAACGCTGATCTTTCCGGCGATCAGAACGAACTTATCTCATCGTCGAACCGGGGTTGTCATTAATAAAGTTATTATTAATACTGTCGACTCACGGTGGGACCGACATGAACTTGGCCCTTATCCGCGGGCGTGGCTATCGATAGATTAAACACACACTCTGCAGAGGTTAGCACACTGTACCCACACTACGGAACCCATGGCCTCGCACTCCCATTCGGGTGGACCAACGGCGTTCCGACAAAACCGATCTACTGCCATGACACTCTCCCGGCCACTCTGACTCACTCCCCATTGGGCTAGTCCTGGGTGGCCCCGTGTCTACCAAAGACACAACGACCACCGTCGTGGTCCGTCCCAAACAGGGACAAAAGCGCTTATCATCCAATCTACGGGCACACAAGGTTATGTCCGCCCAGCTGATCAGGGTAAGCACACCCATAACCTTCCCTAGTTGGAGGCACCGGTGAGAGGCACGACAATAGACCCAGTTAGGACCTCCCCATAAGGTAAGCGTGGTTGCACTAGTCAGTTTCGATATGGTGGCACTATGACTCAGCCAACAGTTGTTCAAGTTCAGTTTAATCCGGTTAAACTTGAATGCAATATGCTAAGCCATGATAAAATAACATGATGCAATTACAATGCATGAGCATGATATCAATATAAGCATGAGAGTACGACATAACTATCCACTATATCAACAATGAATAACATCCAACTGATCATGGCATACGGACTAACATGAACATCAAAAGTACATACTTCTCAGAAACATAGCATGACCACTAGCATCAACAATAAATATCATGCAAGAACATAACAACAATGCAAGCATTTAACCAACGGGATGCAATGAAACATGTATAACAATGGTACTCGGGACAGACGACAGTTATGCACCGAAGACCATCACCAACATCAACAGGTACTACTAGCAAGCATAAGCATATGAAAGGAATACTAGCAACTAGCAGGGCATGATAACCAGGTGCATAGCAACATAGCAAAAAGGTAGGCACTAACCCAGAAGCATTACCGAAACAACGATAACCATATTTTAAACAAGCAAACAATTAATAAATATTCAAGTTGAAAACCATGGGTACTGCATGAATATCATGCAAGTGGGTATTCTAGCTTGCCTGGGGGTGAAGATATCACCGGGAAGAAGTGCGGTGAAGCCGCGGAAAGATTTGCCGGAAACAGTTCTCTCTCGGAGGGGCTGTTTAAGTGCAAGGGCAAAAAGGTCATTTTCACAGTGTCAAACCATAGTGAAAATGAAACCAACAGAACGGGCTCGACGAGACGAAGAAATGGGCTTTGGAATCACCTCATTTGGAGTTGTGGTTAAAAAGATATGAAGTGTTTTCTGCCAGGGACCTATCTGTAATGAAATATTTTCAAACAGGGCCTAGACAGAAAAACAGAAAGTGCCTTTCGACAGTATACGCTTCCCGACTGAGAAAACGTAAACTGGATCGCAACGGAGCCGGAGTACGCTTTCGGATAGGGAAGACGTATTCAAGCGGAATACGCTTACACTTATCCTAGTTAGCAGAGGCGGGGCCGGCTCCTGTCTCGCTGACTGGTGGGGCCGTGGGGTCCACGCACTGGTCAACTCCCTCCTCCCGCCTCCTCCTTCTTCCCCGCGCCTGCTCGCTGGACAGGGAGTGGGTCGACGGCGCCGCAGCTCGCCCGGCCGACTCTGGCCATCCCCCGAGCCGTGCAGCACGCCGACGAGCTCGGGGAGACGAGCCGCACCCCACTGAGGGATCTGCCCACGCCGGAGAATAGCGGAGCAGACGGAACAGAGAGCCGCGGCGGAGGGCAGCTTCGGCCTCCATGGAGTTCGTGGCAAATAACCACGGGAGGAGGAGGAGAAGTGTTGGGGTGGCTCCAGGGTGGGGATGGAGGTCTCTGGTGGTGGTAGAAGAGAGGGAGGAGCTCGGTCTTGAGCCAATCGGGGAGCATGGCCGCGGCGGCCATGGCGGCCAACCGAGGCGATGAGGGGCTCTGGAGTCGAACGGATGGGTCGGGGAGGCTTCTAGGAGTGAGTGAGGTCGAGCAGTGAGGAGAAACGCGCCCAGAATGGCCTTATATAGGCAGGGAGAGGAGTGCCGAGCTGGCACCGCCGCGGACGCGTTTCCAGCGCCGAGGACGCTTGCCCACGCTCGCGAGCTCGGGGAAGGTGACGGGGAAGGGAACGGACAAGGGGCAGGGCTCACGGAGACGAGGCCGAGCTCGTGGACAAGAGGAGAAGTCGCCGAACGCCATAACTGCCCGGTCGGCACTGTGTGCTCGTGGACGCGCGGCGGCTTGCGTCAGTGAGGAAGCGGACAGAGGGGGTGAGGGGTCCAGGGCAATGGCGATGACGAGATGCAGCCAGTGGACATGCTCACGCGCGCGAAGACGACGAGTGGGAGCGGTGCCAAAGCGCAAACGGTGCTCTGGACACGCCACAACGCACAGAGCGCGTGCACATGCACGCTATTGTCGTGGTCACCATGCGAACGAGGGCATTCAATGCTCAACATCACCCAAAACGTTGTCTAGCTGATAGTCCTTCCAAAATAGGTTGCAACTGCGGTGGTAGTTTGGTTAAAAGTGACACGGTTAAATGGCAGTTAACACCTGAAGTTTATTGCAGTAAATTTTGATGAGCACTGGTGATCCACAGGAGAGGGATTGGGTCAAATGGAGTTGTCTGCGAGGTTGAGGTAAAGAAGGACCTACATCCTGGTAACTATGGAGGGGTTTGGATCAAGATTTAACAGAGTTGCTTTGCAACTGCCAAATATGGTCCAGAATCAAGATTCGGATGATGCATTCACATGGAGTTTTGGAATGGGATGCAACTTGGCAAATCCTCATGATATGGACATATAAAGATGCTGTAAAAAGCTCATACCAAATGGACAATCCAAAATGGTACTTTCTTTACAAACATCATTTCTGTCCAGAAACTTGCAAAATTTCTAGAGGAATAATGGCTTGATGAACCATGCCCAAAATGGGTGGAGGTAAGTTATATGGACAATAGAAGGCCTCGAAAAATTGGCAGCCATAATGGAGCAAGATAAAATATACTTGCTTCACAAACGGAAATTTTGGAAAGAATCAAAGAATTGAAGATGAGCTCACATGGAGGCATGACATTGGCTCTACTTTGGTGGAGGGCTATTATATGATGATATGAGGGATCATGCAAAATGGCAACTCATTTGGATATGCCTAGCTTGGGCCTCCTTCACAAAGCTTCTTTCTGGATAGAAACTTTGGAAAATCATAATTAAATAATTACTTGGCAAATGAGGTTTCATTTTGGCATGTGGCAATTATATGGACAGGAAAAGGTGTCCAACGAGTTTGAGGTCAATTGGGAAAAGGAAAATAGCACTTGCTTCACAATGTGCCATTTAGGGCAGAATAGGAAATGAATTATTTGAGCATGATGATAAACATGACAAATGAAATATTTTGTCATATTTGAGAAAGATATGACCCAAACAATTTATGAGAATTATTTGGGAATTTTAGGAGTGATGGAAATTAAGGTTGCTTCACAACCTAGGGCAATTTGAGTTATTCCTTTAATAGAAAAGGAATATTCCCAGTAAAAAGAATATTGGGATTTGGGCTAGGATGAAAATGACAGGGTCTAGGAAAGGATTTGGGTATGACAAGCCACTCTGGAAGCAAAGAAGAGTTCATCTTCTTCACTTTCCAGACCACAAAGCCACGGAAAAAGAAAACTCAGGCAAAAACCTGAGAAAAACAAAAGAAAAAGAAAGGGCCAAAAATCAGGCTGTCACAAACCTTACCCCCTTAAATAAATGTCGTCCTCGAGATTTGGTTTCTCAGGGAACAAGTACGAAGATACTGACTTAAGGAAACCGTTTCCAACTCGGGTATCCTTTTTGTTATTTTTGTTCCCACTAAATTTTTATCTGACTGGCCCTGGGGTGGTTTGCTTTAATATATCCATATTCTGACTGATCTTGCCGTGCTTGTTCATGCTTCTATAGGCTCCAATTTCTTTTTAGATCTACTGACTTAGCTGACTGTGATTCATCCTCACAACTGAAATATATGTCAGTCGCACAAATCCAAGAGTGATTTCCGCTGGGTGTGTCATCCGGCACTGACAATCTATCATGAAGTGGTGCTCAGATTTTTTTTCTAGTCGACACCCAAGCTCTAACTCCTTGCATTGGGTTTCTCCACTAAATGCAGGTCCTTCGGGTTCCAAATAGTGAGTTGGGTCATAACCGCTTTCCCGACAGCTTCTAGCTTATCGCGGAAGTTTCTGAATCATCTTAACTGGTTCCACTGTCTTGAGTATCTGATCCGTACCAAATATTTGATTGTCGCCTGTCGTGGCTAGCATAAGGGTTTGACCTGTAGGATAATATCTACAGACTTGACTGACGGTGGTTCTGCACCACGCGGGTCTTGCAACAATTTTCATACCCACATCACTGATCTTGCTCCTTCATTATCGTTTTCTTGGTTTGGATCCTTGGCTGAAAGAGCTGGGTCATATTGCTTCTTTGTATCACCATAGATATGGTCGGTACAATTTTTCAGCAATCGTAGCCTATCCTCATTTTTCTGACAAGGTACCCCATTTAAATGGCAGTTTCAACTCCCCTCAAGTTCTGACTGATTCTTGCTTCTGACCAAAATGTTGCGGATCTGATTCTTGGGATTCACTACCATATGCTGTCAATTCACAGCGTACTACCTTGTACCAATGTCTTGCTGAGGAAGATTGGTTGGCTTGTGCTCGAAACTTTCATCGGACAGCTTGCTGAAGAAGACTGGGTATCATGCTTCAGAAGCTTACCCTCTTAAAGACTTTGCTGGGGAAAGACTCAGTACCTTATGCCAGAAGATTTTGCATTTGCTTAAGGAAGAAGGCAGAGTACCTTGTATGGGAATCATCCATGTATCGTACTAAAGAAGATAGATGAATCTTGCCTTGGAATCTTCTCGGGTATCTTGCGAGGGAAGATTGGGTTACTTACACCAGAAACTTCTTATTGTGATATGCGGACCGATTTCCACATATATAACCATCTTAATTTTTTTTTCTTGATTTCTTGTATGAACCGGGGTTTTGCAGGACTATCCTCCTTTCTGAGTACATGCCATATTTTTGCTTGCTTCCAGGTACGTCGGGTTCCAAAATCATCCTCAACGAAAAATTAAACTTGTTTCTGAGCCATACCTTTGATAATATTCTGTTAACCTTGCACACAATTTTATCTTCTTGCTGATTTGATCATTTCTGCTATGAGGAGTGCACGTTAATGCAAACTTTATACTGACATTCCATCCAGGATTTCTTTTGTATTCAGACGAGCTATTTCCAATTTCACTGCAGTCTGCTGACAATTCCATTCTGTTTAGCTGAGTTTCCAAATATATGCATTTCTCGCTGACTCTTCGGGTCCAGTGTCGGCTGACGAGCAACTTTAATAGGGGAAAATTTTGTAACACTGACGGCCCAAAGAAACACAAGGAACGACTAAAACAAAAGCACCTAAGCATACTACTAATGTAATTAATCAAGCAATCATCACATATTACTGCTACTCACACCATAATATGCATGCACACCTAAGCACACAAATCGCGCAGAAACTCTGGTATTACGGTCTAATATGCTGTGGCGGTGTGCACGAAAATTATATCCATGTGTGGAAGGAGTTGGCGTAACGGAAGCTACACCAAGCACTAGCTGAACAGTGGTTGGATCTTGTCACGACCGGTTTTCCAATAAAAATATTTATTGAGAAACCGATCCCTTTTACGGACCAGTAGAGAAGAATTCCTTCTCACAGGTAGACAATTTCTTGATCACAGAAGAAAAGCCAGGAGTACTGAATATAATACAAGGTTGAGCGGAGACTGCTCAACAACTTATTACACACACGCCAATGACACATAAAGGCGGATAGGGTGGCATAACTACTAACTCACGATAAAAGCGGTGGTGGAAACATCACAGCGAAGTGGGCGACATGACTCCTGAATCTAACAGCTCTTCGAGCGTCGGAGTGAGGCTCGAGGATACTTATTGTGGGTGGCGGAAGCGTATATAATACAAGTGACCAATATCCAGGATCGCACGGGACTGACTGGGATTCCTCTAGGCGTCGGACTCACTATCAAACTCTTCATCCATGAGATCGCCTTCGTCAACATCTGGCCAAATCAACAAGCCAGGTGAGTACTATGAAAGTACTCGCAAGACAGTTCGGACATAAGATATAACAAATGTAAACATGATGCATATGAACAGATTAACAAAGAACACTCAGACCATGAGATAGTAATGCGTGAAAAAAAATAAAAGGGAAGTCGGGCGGTAGTCCTCCCGAAATCCCAATGCAGTACTGAAGGCCAATCGAGTGTCTGAATGACTCCTCGGAAGGATACAAAATGAAATAACAATGCCGCAGTCGGGCGTCAAGGCGACACCACATAAAGGGCTTATAATGGAAAATAAATGATAGTGCGTGCCACAGTCGGACGTCTGAGCGACATCACATAAAGGGCTTATATCGAAAGTAAACGATAAGAGTGCCACAGTCGGACGTCTGAGCAACATCACATAAAGGGCTTATATCGAAATTTAATGACAAGAGTGCCACAATCGGACGTCTGAGCGACATCACATAAAGGGCTTATATCGAAAGTAAATGACAAGAGTGCCACAGTCGGACGTCTGAGCGACATCACATAAAGGGCTTATATTTCATAACTTAATATCTCAGTAGCTCATGAATTTAAATCATTTCAAAGGAATATTCAGGTACGAGATAAATAAAAGGTTAGTCCATCCATAGGAACAACAATTCAACGGGTACACCACTCAAGATTGATCACCGGGGATTTTACCAAGAGGACTGACATAGATATGGATATGCTGGCCATGGTCCTTGACCATAGACACGATGACTCAGAAGGATTTGACTCTGCAGAGTGTGAACTTTAACCACAGCCAACGGATTTCAGTAGTCACAGGGACTAGTTCTGTTTACCGTGTTTTGGAAGAAACACATCTAACGAGTACACACCCATTCAACATTCCGATGCCAGGAATCACCCTCGGCAATGTTCAAGAAAAACTTTGAGACGGGGAGGCTACAACCTCGCGTAGCATGGGATCAAATTTATATACGCTCGCTCTAAGGGGTGCCCCCCTCTCGGTCCCAACCGGAAACACCCATGCCCCCTGACCGGATGACTGGCTTTAATCCAGGGCCATGGAACCCTCATTCCGGCCCCTCTATTTGGTGTGTACACGGAAAGAGGTTAACAATTTACTAAACCGTATCCTTTGCAGAAAACATGTGGCAGCACGAAAGGGGAAGGACGGTAACGTGGCTCAGACCACGTTAACGTCGGAGCTTATCAGATGACGTAAGACTGGCATGCTACAACAATACCATCTTGCTACCTTTCATGTCACCACATGATCAGGTCATCTCTCAACAAAGATCATGATAACTTTGAAACACACGGTCAGCTGCCTTGCATGCAACGAAATACTCACCGATGCTCCTATGCCATGCACAAACCATCCAAGAAAACATGCAAAACACCCATCATATCAAAGGTTCAAACATGCTTGCCTGGTTCGGAGAAGTCGGAGTCTAGCTCGGCGAAGTTCGCGGCTCCGTCACCTCTTCCGGAACCTACGATATAACGAAACCGTATACTAACGTGAACATCGACGCGTGCACAAAAATTGTTCCAAATTTTTTCCAAATAAATACTATAAAAAACTAGACAAAAATACAAGACTGACAGAAAAAGAATCATTCAAATATCATCTTTTATTAAAAAGTTATAAGGGTTTTAGTCCAGGGACTGATCTGTGATGAAACAGAAAAGAACCAGGGACTTGTTTGAGAAAACAGAAAACGGTTCGGAGTAAAAGGCGCCAGCCCAAAGAGAAAACGCATTTGCCCGAAGGCGCCAACAGAAAACGGTTGGAGGGGGGAAGAAGAGAGGCTGACGGGGGGGTCCACCCGTCAGGTTTAAATCTCCAAAGGAGCTCGCCGGCGCCCGAAGGCTGCGGTGGTCTCCGGCGTCGAACCACGGCGAGGCAGAGAGATCGGAGGGTACCAAGAGTTTCAAGGTGTTCTTCCGCGTCGGTGGGTGGTGGACTTGGTCGTCGGAGAGCACCACGTCGACGGCGACACTTTCTCCGACGGACGGTGGTTCGGGCGATGGTGGAGTACTCCGGTGGGCACTGCAAACTCCAAATTGAAGCGCGGGTCAGGGGAGTGGACGCATTAGGAAGCTACTGGCAAGAGCTGAGAGGTAGAGGTGCACGCACGGGGGTGAATCGAGCTGGACCCCGTGGCGGGTCGAGGCGGCCGGAGTTGGGGAAGAAGGCTCCCTCGGGGTTGTTCCAGTGGCTTGGCGTGGTATTGGTGGAGTGCAGAGGTGGTGTGGGTTCGAGTTCGAGCTCGGGGCCTCTATTTATAGGCGATCCAAGGGGGGTGGCCGTGAACGGGGTAGCTCCAGCGAGCAATTACGGTGAGGCAGGGGTTGGGAAGGGGATTTGGGAGGCTAGGCACCATCAGGGTGGTTCACTGGTGCCGTTCCCCCGCTAAACCTTGGTCGGGCTTGGCGTAATGTGCCGATCCTCGACGGGGCGGCCGTACGGGCACGGAGGCGGCAGAGAGCGCGCTCCGCGCCTAGCAGTTCACGACGACGGATGGCAGCGTGCACGGGCGAGTGGGTGGCCACGCGGCGGCCTCCGGTGGCTTGGGCGGCGCTGGACGGCGCCGTCCACGCTGCGCCTCTCTCTGGCAGCCGCAAAGCCGCTGCAGCCATCGCTCACGGGGTGGCGCACCTCCTCGTGCTCGTCGCCGACGCCCGCAAACCTCCAGGCGATCGTGCGGCGCAGGGATAAGAAGGAGGGGACAGGGAGCAAGGCGCCACCACGGTACTGGCGAGATCGACATCGGGCTCTGAAGAAAACGACAGTAGTTTACTGAAACTGTTTATCTGAACTCTGAACCTGACAGTGACAATGCTCTACAGGTGTTCGACGAAATGATTTGGCATGAAGAAAATTTTCTCTAGAGCTGGGACTTGGTGAGGTGACCTCTCAATGCATCCAGAGGCTGCCTGAATTTTCTCAGATTTTCAGGAGGAGAAAACAATTGAATTTCATCAAATTTGGCAAATATGGTCCAAACTTGCAGCAAGCACAATTTGAAATATTTGAACTGGAGATCAGTGGATCTTCATGGATCTTGGTTGAGGGATCTAAGGACTAGCTAGGGAAAATGGTTTGGAGGCAAAATTCAAAGTAGAAAGGGTAGCTCCTTTGTAAATCTCCAAGAGCTAAAGTAGAGGGCAGAAATTATTTTTGATAAGAAATAAATGGAAGAGAAATTATGGGGAGGTTCAAACTGCTGGACTTGAAGTATATCATGATACAAAGATGGGGAAATGCTTATGGGAGGGGATTTCCACATAGGTCATGGCAAGAGGGATTTTTGAAAGGGGAAAAGATCACTCCAAAAGCCATAGGGCTATTAAAAGATTTTCAAATATTTTTTTCCAAATGAAAAACATTTGAGCCAACATGAGATGAAAAACCTCCAAGACCAATTGTCAAGTCTAGGATGAAACCAAACAAAACATTTGTCAAAGAAAGGAAATTTTTGAGAGGGAAAGTTCTTTTAGAAGAAAATTTAAATACCCTCCTCAAATCAAATAAAAGATTTTGATAAAACCAAAAATAAAAATTTTGGGTGTCACAGCACCTACCCCCTTAGGAAAAATCTCGTCCCCGAGATTTCAGCTGATCCTCAAATAGATGTGGGTACTCTTCCAGGAGAAAATCTTCTCTTTCCCATGTAGCTTCATCCTCGGTCTGATTGCTCCACTGAACCTTGAAAATTTTTATCGTTTTCTGACGGGTCCTCCTTTCAGACTCTTCCAATATCTTTACTGGTCGCTCTCTGTAGGTGAGGTCTGGTTGCACATCAATGCTTTCATGAGATACCTGCTTCTCCGGGCTGTTCACACATTTCCTCAGCTGTGAGACGTGGAACACGTTGTGGACATCTGACAGTTCCTTGGGTAGGTCTAGCTGGTAGGCTACTGTACCTCTTCGTGCAGCTATACAGAAGGGTCCAATAAATCTCGGTGCTAGCTTCCCCTTAATTTTGAACCGTTGCAGGCCCCTCATAGGAGACACTCGGAGGTATACGTAATCACCGGGTTCAAAGCTGACCTCATGATGTTTTCGATCGTAATAGCTCTTTTGTCGGCTTTGAGCTGTCTTGAGTCTGTCGCTGATCTGTTTAACCTTCTCCTCGGCTTCCTTGAGCATGTCTGGGCCGAAGATACGACTGTCACCTGTTTCTGACAAATTTAGTGGGGTACGACACCTTCGTCCGTACAGTGCTTCAAATGGTGCCATTTGCAGGCTGGCTTGGTAACTGTTGTTGTAAGCAAACTCGGCATACGGCAAACTTTCTTCCCAACTGGATCCATAGGTGAGCACACAGGCTCTCAGCATGTCCTCTAGGATTTGGTTCACGCGTTCCGTCTGTCCATCAGTCTGAGGGTGGTACGCTGTACTGAAAGCTAGTTGCGTGCCCAAAGCTTGTTGCAGGTGATCCCAAAATTTAGAGACAAATTGAGTGCCTCGGTCGGATATTATAGTCTTTGGGACTCCATGCAGACAAACTATACGGGAGAGATAAAGCTTGGCTAGCCTTGGAGTGGAGTAGGTCGTCTTCACGGGAATGAAATGTGCTACCTTGGTTAGCCTATCTGTGATGACCCATATGGCATCATTTCCGCGTTGCGATCGAGGTAGTCCGACGATGAAGTCCATTCCAGTTTCATCCCATTTCCACTCAGGTATCCTGTTTGGCTGGAGTAGCCCTGCTGGCTTTTGATGCTCGGCTTTAATGCGCTGACATGAATCGCAACAAGCAATAAATGCGGCTATATCCCTTTTCATACCGTGCCACCAAAATCTTTCCTAAATGTCTTTGTACATTTTGGTTCCTCCAGGGTGGATCGAGTATGGAGCGTTGTGGCTTTCGGTTAGGATTTGTTGCTTGAGTTCCTCAATGTTAGGTACGCAAAGTCTGTCCCCGTACCATAATACTCCTTCATTGTCTGTGACGAACTCTGAAGCCTTGCCAAGGCTCATCTTCCTCTTTATACCTCCGATGCTGGATGTCCATGCTGAGCCTTCTTAATTTGTTCCATTAGGGTGGGATGTATCTCCAGATTTGATACGTTGCCCTCAGAGACTAACACCATGTTGAGTCTAGCGAACTCCTGCTGAAACTCAGGCCTCAAGTTTTGTGGACCGTCGTTGCCCGGGCTGGGGTTCCGACTAAGAGCATCTGCCACTACATTTGCTTTCCCTGGATGGTAGTGAATGCCGACATCATAATCCTTGACCAATTCCAACCAGCGTCGTTGGCGTAAATTTAGCTCTGGTTGGGTGAAAATATATTTTAAGGCTCTTATGGTATGTATATATTTCACAACGATTTCCCAACAGAAAGTGCCTCCACTCCTTGAGTGCATGGATGACCGCTGCTAGCTCCAAGTCATGAGTTGGATAATTTTCCTCCTACTTCCGTAGTTGCCTGGAAGCATACGCGACAACTTTGCCATCCTGCATCAGCACGCACCCGAGGCCCTTCCGTGATGCGTCACAATACACTTCAAAACTCTTGTGTATGTCTGGCACGATCAAAACTGGTGCTGTTGTTAGTTTCTTCTTGAGTTCTTGGAAGCTTTTCTCGCACGCTTCCGTCCATACAAACTTCTTGTCTTTCTTGAGCAACTGTGTCATTGGTTTTGCCACAGTGGAGAATCCTTCAATAAATCTTCTGTAGTACCCGGCCATTCCCAGGAAACTCCGCACATCTGTCACGTTGGCTGGTGGTTTCCAGTCAAGTATGGCTTTGACTTTTTCTGGGTCTACGGCCACGCCTTCTTGGGTGAATATATGGCCTAGGAAACCAACTTGCCTTAGCCAAAATTCACACTTGCTAAATTTGGCGTACAATTGATGTTTCCTTAATTCTCCCAAAACAATTCTGAGATGTTTAGCATGCTCTTCTGGTGTCCTTGAATATACTAGAATATCGTCAATGAACACCACAACAAATTTTTCCATAAATTTCATAAACACTTTGTTCATGAGGTGGACGAAATATGCGGGGGCGTTCGTCAGTCCAAACGGCATTACTGTGAACTCATATAAACCGTATCTGGAGGTGAATGCTATCTTAGGGATATCTTCTGTCCGTACTTTTAATTGATGATATCCCGATCTTAAATCAATTTTTGAGAACACCTTGGCTTGTGCGAGCTGGTCAAACAAATCATTTATCCGTGGCATCGGATATTTGTTTTTGATGGTGACCATATTGAGAGCTCGATAGTCTATACACAATCTCAGTGTCCCATCCTTTTTCTTGGCGAATAATACTGGCGAACCCCAAGGTGAGGAGCTGGCTCGAATAAATCCTTTGTCCAGTAATTCCTTTATCTGCTTCTTCAATTCTACCAATTCTGAGGGTGCCATTCTATAAGGTTTATTATAGATGGGAGTGGTGCCAGGTGCTAGTTCAATGCTGAACTCTATCTCTCGGTCTGGTGGCATGCCTGGTAGTTCTTCAGGAAATACGTCAGGAAACTCGCACACCACTGGAACTTTTCTCAGTTCTGAAATGTCCACTTTGTTCAATTTTGGTTGCCGTGACCGTGGTCTCTCTTGGGCTGTAACCTTTATTGTCTTGCCGTGATGGTGAGTGAGGATTACAGTCCGATTGAAACAGTCAATAAATCCTTTGTTGGTGGTCAACCAGTCCATCCCTAGGATGACATCCAGTCCTTTATTTTCCAACACGATGAGATTAGCCTGAAACTTTAGTCCTTCGAATTCAATAATCACTCCTTGGCAGTAACTTTGAGTGATCTGCTTATTTCCGGGGGACTTGATGATCATAGATTTTTCCAAAGGAAGTATCGGGAAACCATGTTGCAAAACAAAACTCTTCGAAATGAACGAGTAAGAAGCTCCAGAATCAAACAAAACCGTGGCAGGTACTATGTTGATAGGGAACGTACCGAGCACGATGTCTGGGGCATTCTGCGCTTCTTCCCTGGTCACATGGTTCAGGTGACCCTTCATGTGATTGTTGTTGGGGTTGAAATTGTTGCGCTTGGGGGCTGGATTATTCCCACCATTGTTCGGCTTGGGGACCGAGTTCCTTGGCTTTGGGCACTGTTTGGCATAGTGCCCTTCTTCACCACAAGCATAGCAAGTGACCCCTGGACGGTATGTAAAGTCCTTCTCCCTTGAATGAAACTATCTGGTTGGCCTTAGAGCAGTAGTCGTGGATTTT
Source organism: Triticum aestivum (assembly GCF_018294505.1). NCBI lineage: Eukaryota > Viridiplantae > Streptophyta > Magnoliopsida > Poales > Poaceae > Triticum > Triticum aestivum. The sequence goes on along the minus strand of NC_057802.1, from coordinate 76,784,122 downwards.
CCCGCTTCATTCCTCTGAACATCAGTCTTGCTTCGGTTGTTGCGAGCAAGAGTCGTCTTGTCCCTCTTTCGCTTACGAATATCTTCCAGACTGCGGCGCTCATCCTCCAAAGTAATGGCCTTGTCAACCAGAGTTTTGAAATCTGGGAAAGTGTGTACAACCAGTTAGCATCTTAGTGCCGGTGCCAGGCCGTCCAAGAATTTTTCCATCCTCTTGTTCTCAGTCATAAGTTCGTCGTAGGCATAACGAGATAGCTGGGTAAACTGACTGTTGTATTCTGTCACTGTCATGCCTCTCTGCTTGAGGTCATCAAATTCTCTTTTCTTGATTTTTATGATGCTCCTGGGGATGTGTGCCCCACGAAAACCTTCCTTATACTCCTCCCAGGTGATGTTATGTTCGCTGGGATGCATGTGTAGGAAGTTCTCCCACCATGCTGCAGCTGCTCCAGTGAGGTAGTGAGGTGCATAAAGCACCTTCTCATGGTCAGAACATTGGGCAATAATCAACTTTCTTTCGATGTCACGAAGCCAATCATCGGCTTCAAGCGGCCTATCAGTGTGAGAGAACGTTGGAGGGCGTGTCTTCTGCAGTTCAGACAACTTGGAGTGTGGTTGGTATGGCTCACGGTGATTCCCCATATACGACGTGATTCATCATTTCTTGGTGTTGCTGTTGGCTTTGTTCGAAAAGGCGGCATACTTGAGATAAGGCTGACTCGCTGTCCTGTTGACTAGACTGTCCCTGAGTGAAGTTGTTGCTTGTCTGTGTTCCATAAACTTCTTCTCAGGGATTTGGCATGGAACGAGTCCACGGGCGAGACATTTTCCACTCTGGGGTATTATTTTGCAAAATTTATGAGAAAAACTGTGTGGCACAAGGAAAATCTTGCAGAGAAAAAAAAATTTAAAAGACCTCAAGATTTTTCAAGGACATAAACGATTTCGCAAGGAGAAGGACCGCTTAGCAAATATCTTACACGCGATACGCAAACATACGATACATCACTCAGGATGTGCGCACACACTCCTGACATGTTATTTAGGCTAGCATATTCCTCCGGGACCCTACAGGATGCGCACACAAATACTACAAACTAACGTACATATAAAACATATCATACATGCAGGCACAACACGCGGCGACTAGGCGCACTCAGTCGGAGATGGTGAAGATGTCCTTCCCCTTGCCGAGGGTTAGACCCAGCGGTGCAGGGGACTCAACCTCCACCTCCTCCCTAATATGCTCCAGGCGTGTAGCACTGCGCTGAGGTGATGGCGCGGGTGCGACAGGCGGTAGTGCGGGTGTGGCAGGCGGTGCAGCTCTGACTGGAGTAGGAGCAATGACCCGGTCGAACTCCTCAGTGGTAGGCAGACGGCGAGCGGTGGCCAAAATGGCCGGTGAATAGGACGCTGAGGACGAGACGAACGTCAGTGGCGGTGCCATGTGGAGAAGCTCCTTCCTGCTGGCAGAACCGCCCCGAACTAAGTCCATGCGGGCAGCCACAAGATCGTCCACGAGGTTGTCGAAATCTTCCTCCAGAGCTTTGAGATACTCAACAAGCATCTCGATAGCTTCATCCCGCTCTCCCCTATGGCAAGCCAATGCATAGTGACAAGTATATGGCACATGGCATGGGAGGTAGCGGTAGCGACGAGTCTTCATTGAAGGAAGAATGTCCCGAAGGCGAGCTATCGCCTCACGGGCAGCCATCTGCATGGCATGCCTCTCCGTAGGCATGGCCCTTCCCACAAAACGGAAGTGGCGAGACGCAGAACGTCCTCCCTTGAATTGCACCATGGCCTGGTGCATAGACACGTCATCGCTGAGCTTGTGCTGGTAAAGCTTGAACTCCGGACGAGTCGCTGGCCCGATCGCGAGCTTGGTGATGGAGACGAGGAGTTTGACAAACCCCTCGGGCACATTAGTGAACACCCGAGTCTCGCAGTTGCTGCCAGCCATCTACAAAAGTAGGAAAAAATTCTGAGTAGTCATGTCATCAATTTATGATGACCAACAGAAAATAGCTACATTTGCAAAATGTTGAAAAAGCACTAAAGACGCTAATAACCGATTAGCGATCGCACCTAGTGGCTTCCTACAGTCAGCCTGGCTCTGATACCAAGCTTGTCACGACCGGTTTTCCAATAAAAATTTTTATTGAGAAACCGATCCCTTTTACGGACCAGTAGAGAAGAATTCCTTCTCACGGGTAGACAATTTCTTGATCACAGAAGAAAAGCCAGGAGTACTGAATATAATACAAGGTTAAGCGGAGACTGCTCAAAAACTTATTACAAACAAGCCAATGACACATAAAGGCGGATAGGGTGGCATAACTACTAACTCACGATAAAAGCGGTGGTGGAAACATCACAGCGAAGTGGGCGACATGACTCCTGAATCTAACAGCTCTTCGAGCGTCGGAGTGAGGCTCGAGGATACTTATTGTGGGTGGCGGAAGCGTATATAATACAAGTGACCAATATCCAGGATCGCACGGGACTGACTGGGATTCCTCTAGGCGTCGGACTCACTATCAAACTCTTCATCCATGAGATCGCCTTCGTCAACATCTGGCCAAATCAACAAGCCAGGTGAGTACTATGAAAGTACTCGCAAGACAGTTTGGACATAAGATATAACAAATGTAAACATGATGCATATGAACAGATTAACAAAGCGCACTCAGACCATGAGATAGTAATGCGTGAAAAAAAAAGGGAAGTCGGGCGGTAGTCCTCCCGAAATCCCAATGCAGTACTGAAGGCCAATCGAGTGTCTGAATGACTCCTCGAAAGGATACAAAATGAAATAACAATGCCGCAGTCAGGCGTCAAGGCGACACCACATAAAGGGCTTATAATGGAAAATAAATGATAGTGCGTGCCACAGTCGGACGTCTGAGCGACATCACATAAAGGGCTTATATCGAAAGGAAACGATAAGAGTGCCACAGTCGGATGTCTGAGCGACATCACATAAAGGGCTTATATCAAAAGTAAATGACAAGAGTGCCACAGTCGAACGTCTGAGCGACATCACATAAAGGGCTTATATCGAAAGTAAATGACAAGAGTGCCACAGTCGGACGTCTGAGCGACATCACATAAAGGGCTTATATTTCATAACTTAATATCTCAGTAGCTCATGAATTTAAATCATTTCAAAGGAATATTCAGGTATGAGATAAATAAAAGGTTAGTCCATCCATAGGAACAACAATTCAACGGGTACACCACTCAAGCTTGATCACCGGGGATTTTACCACGAGGACTGACATAGATATGGATATGCTGGCCATGGTCCTTGACCATAGACACGATGACTCGGAAGGATTTGACTCTGCAGAGTTTGTACTTTAACCACAGCCAACGGATCTCAGTAGTCGCAGGGACTAGTTCCGTTTACGGTGTTTTGGAAGAAACACATCTAACCAGTACACACCCATTCAACATTCCGATGCCAGGAATCACCCTCGGCAACGTTCAAGAAAAACTTTGAGACGGGGAGGCTACAACCTCGCGTAGCATGGGATCAAATTTATATACGCGCGCTCTAAGGGGTGCCCCCCTCTCGGTCCCAACCGGAAACACCCATGCCCCCTGACCGGATGACTGGGTTTCATCCAGGGCCATGGAACCCTCATCCCGGCCCCTCTATTTGGTGTGTACACGGAAAGAGGTTAACAACTTACTAAACCGTATCCTTTGCAGAAAACATGTGGCAGCACGAAAGGGGAAGGACGGTAACGTGGCTCAGTCCACGTTAACGTCGGAGTTTATCAGATGACGTAAGACTGGCATGCTACAACAATACCATCTTGCTACCTTTCATGTCACCACATGATCAGGTCATCTCTCAACAAAGATCATGATCACTTTGAAACACATGGTCAGCTGCCTTGCATGCAACGAAATACTCAACGATGCTCCTATGCCATGCAGAAACCATCCAAGCAAACATGCAAAACACCCATCATATCAAAGGTACAAACATGCTTGCCTGGTTCGGAGAAGTTGGAGTCTAGCTCGGCGAAGTTCGCGGCTTCGTCACCTCTTCCGGAACCTTATAACGAAACCGTATACTAACGTGCACAAAAATTGTTCCAAATTTTTTCCAAATAAATACTATAAAAACTAGACAAAAATACAAGACTGACAGAAAAAGAATCATTCAAATATCATCTTTTATTAAAAAGTTATAAGGGTTTTAGTCCAGGGACTGATCTGTGATGAAACAGAAAAGAACCAGGGACTTGTTTGAGAAAACAGAAAACGGTTCAGAGTAAAAGGCGCCAGCCCAAAGAGAAAACGCATTTGCCCAAAGGTGCCAATAGAAAACGGTTCGAGGGGGGGGGAAGAAGAGAGGC
>NC_057802.1:76658340-76779535 GCF_018294505.1 Triticum aestivum | reverse complement strand
GTCAGGTTTAAATCTCCAAAGGAGCTCGCCGGCGCCCGAAGGCTGCGGTGGTCGCCGGCGTCGAACCACGGTGAGGCAGATAGATCGGAGGGTACCAAGAGTTTCAGGGTGTTCTTCCGCGTCGGTGGGTGGTGGTCTTGGTCGTCGGAGAGCACCACGTCGATGGCGACACTTTCTCCGGCGGACGGTGGTTCGGGCGATGGTGGAGTACTCCGGGGGGCGCTGCAAACTCCAAATTGAAGCGCGGGTCAGGCGAGTGGATGCATTAGGAAGCTACTGGCAAGAGCTGAGAGGTAGAGGTGCACGCACGGGGGTGAATCGAGCTGGACCCCGTGGCGGGTCGAGGCGGCCGGAGTGGGGGAAGAAGCCTCCCTCGGGGCTCTTCAAGTGGCTTGGCGTGGTATTGGTGGAGTGCAGAGGTGGTGTGGGTTCGAGTTCGAGCTCGGGGCCTCTATTTATAGGCGATCAAGGGGGTGGCCGTGAACGGGGTAGCTCCGGCGAGCGATTACGGTGAGTAAGGGGTTGGGAAGGGGATTTGGGAGGCTAGGCACCATCAGGGTGGTTCACTGGTGACGTTCCCCCACTAAACCTTGGTCGGGCTTGGCGTAATGCGCCGATCCTTGACGGGGCGGCCGTACGGGCACGGCGGCGGCAGAGAGCGCGCTCCGTGCCTAGCAGTTCACGACGACGGATGGCAGCATGCACGGGCGAGTGGGTGGCCACGCGGCGGCCTCCGGTGGCTTGGGCGGCGCTGGACGGCACCGTCCATGCTGCGCCTCTCTCTGGCAGCCGCAAAGCCGCTGCTGCCGTCGCTCACGGGGTGGCGCACCTCCTCCTACTCATCGCCGACGCCCGCAAACCTCCAGGCGATCGTGCGGCACAGGGATAAGAAGGAGGGGACAGGGAGCAAGGCGCCACCATGGTACTGGCGAGATCGACATCGGGCTCTGAAGAAAACGACAGCAGTTTACTGAAACTGTTTATCTGAACTCTGAACCTGACAGTGACAATGCTCTGCAGGTGTTCGACGAAATGATTTGGCATGAAGAAATTTTTTTCTGGAGCTCGGACTTGGTGAGGTGACCTCTCAATGCATCCAGAGGCTGCCTGAATTTTCTCAGATTTTTAGGAGGAGAAAACAATTGAATTTCATCAAATTTGGCAAATATGGTCCAAACTTGCAGCAAGCACAATTTGAAATATTTGAACTGGAGATCAGTGGATCTTCATGGATCTTGGTTGAGGGCTCTAAGGACTAGCTAGGGAAAATGGTTTGGAGGCAAAATTCAAAGTAGAAAGGGTAGCTCCTTTGTAAATCTCCAAGAGCTAAAGTAGAGGGCGGAAATTATTTTTGATAAGAAATAAATGGAAGAGAAATTATGGGGAGGTTCAAACTGCTGGATTTGAAGTATATCATGATACAAAGATGGGGAAAGGCTTATGGGAGGGGATTTCCACTTAGGTCATGGCAAGAGGGATTTTTGAAAGGGGAAAAGATCACTCCAAAAGCCATAGGGCTATTTAAAAGATTTTCAAATATATTTTTTTCCAAATGAAAAACATTTGAGCCAACATGAGATGAAAAACCTCCAAGACCAATTGTCAAGTCTAGGATGAACCAAACAAAACATTTGTCAAAGAAAGGAAATTTTTGAGAGGGAAAGTTCTTTTAGAAGAAAATTTAAATACCCTCCTCAAATCAAATAAAAGATTTTGATAAAACCAAAAATAAAATTTTTGGGTGTCACAGATCTGGATGGATACACAGGTGAGAACGGACTTGACGATCAAGTAGCGAGACACAAAAGTCATGACCACCTCATCATCAAGCCTACGAAGGGAGTTGTACCCGTCCGAAGAATGAAATGTCATGGCAAGATAACAGTGGAAGACTAGGTTTATTGGCATTGCCCTTTTCTGATAACAAAGATCAGCAAGGGTTGCCAAGGGGACGGGATGGAGGGCATGGATGATGATGTGGTCGCATCACACCGAGGAGCAGGCATGCTAAGAAAGATGGTGCAGGCGGTGGACCAAAAACGATGCCGCCTACACTCACAAGATTAACCGTTAGTGACAAAATAACAATCTATATCCATGCTATGCGACAAACAAATGCAACAATCAAGTGCAACAAACCAACTGGGTCTATACTACCGCTTTCTAACGATCGCGCGGTCTAGGGCATCCTACAGCCAGACCTGCTCTGATACCAAGCCTGTGGCACCCTGGCTCAGAGAAAACCGGAACGCCCCGTATTCCAGCCCAGAGAACGAGGAGAAGTCTTCTGGAATACGGAACTGCTTAGCATAGAACAAACCAGATTTCTATTATTACACGAATATGACTACAAGGTCTACGATATTACAATGAATAATATCGGCACAGCGACACTACGCCATCCTCAGTTGTTCTATGCAAGCAGTAGAACAACTCGAAGCAGCGGAATAACTCTAGCAGCGGAACAACGATGATAGTGGTGAACTCCACTCCGCAGGGACTCTGGCTGGAACGCTTATCCTAGCTCGCAAACAAAGAATCCACGGCAAACAAGCATGCAATCCAGGCACGACCTACAAGCTGGCATGAAACGCCAGGTCAGTACATTGAATGTACTTGCAAGCTCACAATTAACCAGAAGCAATCAAGACAAACAACAGCATGGCAATTATAGGTTAATCAGGGATTATCATGTGATCATCAGGATAACATGGCATGAACAATATGAACATGATACAGCTAGAACAACATGAGCAACATGAACATGATGAGCATAGAACAACATGAGCATAGCATGAACATATGAATTCGACGATACTAGCATGCAACATGAAGACACTATATGCACTGTTTATTTTGCTCGGGTTACTACGTAACCATCACATGCATGACTTACCAACCTCGGACATTACACAATCATCTCAGGATCAAATCAAGCTTGGTATAAACAATACCGTAGTAATCATCAAATGACCACAAGGAGTTTGATCTTTACCCAGGATTCTCGCACAATATCATGAATATCCAACAACTCGGTATCCTCGATACCACGGTGATCATTCCGGCGATCACAACCATGACCAACACTTGGTCTCAAACGGTGATCTTTCCGGCGATCACAACCAACTTATCTCATCGTCGAACCGGGGTTGTCATTAATCAAGTTATTATTAATACTATTGACTCACGATGGGACCGACACGAACTGGGCCCTTATCCGCGGGCGCGGCTATAGATAGATTAAACACACACTCTGCAGAGGTTAGCACACTATACCCACACTACGGAACCCATGGCCTCGCACTCCCATTCGGGTGGACCAATGGCGTTCCAACAAAACCGATCTACTGCCGTGACACTCTCCCGGCCACTCCGAGTCACTCCCCATTGGGCTAGTCCTGGGTGGCCCCGTGTCTACCAAAGACACAACAACCACCGTCGTGGTCCGTCCCAAATAGGGACAAAAGCGCTTATCATCCAACCTACGGGCACACAAGGTTATGTCCGCCTACCTGATCAGGGTAAGCACGCCCATAACCTTCTCTAGTTGGAGGCACCGGCGAGAGGCACGACAATAGACCCAGTTAGGACCTCCCCATAAGGTAAGCGTGGTTGCACTGGTCAGTTTCGATATGGTGGCACCATGACTCAGCCAACAGTTGTTCAAGTTCAATTTAATCCGGGTAAACTTGAATGCAATATGCTGAGCCATGATAAAATAACATGATGCAATTACAATGCATGAGCATGATATCAACATAAGCATGAGAGTACGACATAACTATCCACTATATCAACAATGAATCATATCCAACTGAGCATGGCATACTGACTAACATGAACATCACAAGTACATACTTCTCAGAAACATAGCATGACCACTAGCATCAACAATAAATATCATGCAAGAACATAACAACAATGCAAGCATTTAACCAACGGGATGCAATGAAACATGTATAACAACGGTACTCGGGACAGACGGCAGTTATGCACCGAAGAACATCACCAACATCAACAGGTACTACTAGCAAGCATAAGCATATGAAAGGAATACTAGCAACTAGCAGGGCATGATAACCAGGTGCATAACAACATAGCAAGAAGGTAAGCACTAACCCAGAAGCATTACCGAAACAACGATAACCATATTTTAAACAAGCAAACATTTAATAAATATTCAAGTTGAAAACCATGGCTACTGCATGACTATCATGCAAGTGGGTATTGTGGCTTGCCTGGTGGTGAAGAAATCACCGGGAAGAAGTGCGGTGAAGCCGCGGAAAGATTTGCCGGAAACAGTTCTCTCTCGGAGGGGCTGTTTACGTGCAAGGGCAAAAAGGTCATTTTCACAGTGTCAAACCATAGTGAGAACGAAACCAACAGAATGGGCTCGACGAGACGAAGAAATGGGCTTTGGAATCACCTCATTTGGAGTTGTGGTTAAAAAGATACGAAGTGTTTTCTGCCAGGGACCTATCTGTAATGAAAATATTTTCAAACAGGGCCTGGACAGAAAAATAGAAAGCACCTTTCGATAGTATACGCTTCCCGACTGAGAAAACGTAAACTGGATCGCAACAGAGCTGGAGTACGCTTTCAGATGGGGAAGACGTATTCCAGCGGAATACGCTTACACTAATCCTAGTCAACAGAGGCGGGGCCGGTTCCTGTCTCGCTGACTGGTGGGGCCGTGGGGTCCACGCGCTGGACAACTCCCTCCTCCCGCGTCCTCCTTCTTCTTCCCCGCGCCTGCTCGCTAGACAGGGAGTGGGTCGACGGCGCCGGAGCTCACCCGGCCGACTCCGGCCATCCCCCGAGCTGTGCAGCATGCCGACGAGCTCGGGGAGACGAGCCGCACCCCACTGAGGGATCTGCCCACGCCGAAGAATAGCGGAGCAGACGAAACAGAGAGCCGCGGCGGAGGGGAGCTTCGGCCTCCATGGAGTTCGTGGCAAACAACCACGGGAGGAGGAGGAGAAGTGTTGGGGTGGCTCCGGGGTGGGGATGGAGGTCTCTGGTGGTGGTAGAAGAGAGGGAGGAGCTCGGTCTTGAGCCAATCGGGGAGCGTGGCCGCGGCGGCCATGGCAGCCAACCGAGGCGATGAGGGGCTCTGGTGTCGAACGGATGGGTCGGGGAGGCTTCTGGGAGTGAGTGAGGTCGAGCAGTGAGGAGAAACGCGCCCGGAACGGCTTTATATAGGCAGGGGAGAGGAGTGCCGAGCTGGCACCGCCACGGACGCGTGTCCGGCGCCGAGGACGCGTGCCCACACTCGCGAGCTCAGGGAAGGCGACGGGGAAGGGAACGGACAAGGGGCAGGGCCCACGGAGACGAGGCCGAGCTCGTGGACAAGAGGACAAGAGGCCGAACACCATAACTGCCCGGTTGGCACTGTGAGCTCGTGGACGCGTGGCGGCTTGCATCAGTGAGGAAGCGGATGGAGGGGGAGAGGCAACGGCGATGACGAGATGCAGCCACTGGACATGGTCACGCGCGCGAAGACGACGAGTGGGAGTGGTGCCAAAGCACAAACGGTGCTCTGGACACGCCACAGCGCACAGAGCGCGTGCACAGGCATGCTATTGTCGTGGTCACCATGCGGACGAGGGCATTCAATGCTCAACAGCACCCAAAATGTTGTCTAGCTGATAGTCCTTCCAAAATAAGTTGCAACTGCGGTGGTAGTTTGGTTAAAAGTGACACGGTTAAATGGCAGTTAACACCTGAAGTTTACTGCAGTAAACTTTGATGACCACTGGTGATCCACAGGAGAGGGATTGGGTCAAATGGAGTTGTCTGCGAGGTTGAGGTAAAGAAGGACTTACATCCTGGTAACTATGGAGGGGTTTGGATCAAGATTTAACAGAGTTGCTTTGCAACTACCAAATATGGTCCAGAATCAAGATTCGGGTGATGCACTCACATGGAGTTATGGAATGGGATGCAACTTGGCAAATCCTCATGATATGGACATATAAAGATGCTATAAAAAGCTCATACCAAATGGGCAATCCAAAATGGTACTTTCTTTCCAAACATCATTTCTGTCCAGAAACTTGCAAAATTTCTAGAGGAATAATGGCTTGATGAACCATGCCCAAAATGGGTGGAGTTAAGTTATATGGGTAATAGAAGGCCTAGAAAAATTGGCAGCCATAATGGAGCAAGATAAAATATACTTGCTTCACAAATTGAAATTTTGGACAGAATCAAAGAATTGAAGATGAGCTCACATGGAGCTATGACATGAGCTCTACTTTGGTGGAGGTCTATGATATGATGATATGAGGGATCATGCAAAATGGCAACTCATTTGGATATGCCTAGCTTGCACCTCCTTCACAAAGCTTCTTTCTGGATAGAAACTTTGGAAAATCATAATTAAATAATTACTAGGCAAATGAGGTTGCATTTTGGCATGTGGCAATGATATGGACAGGAAAAGGTTTCCAAGGAGTTTGAGGTCAATTGCGAAAAGGAAAATAGCACTTGCTTCACAATGTGCCATTTAGGGCAGAATAGGAAATGAATTATTTGAGCATGATGATAAACATGAGAAATGAAATATTTTGTCATATTTGAGAAAGATATGACCCAAAAAAATTATGAGAATTATTCGAGAATTTTAGGAGTGATGGAAATAAAGGTTGCTTCACAACCTAGGGCAATTTGAGTTATTCCTTTAATACAAAAGGAATATTCCCAATAAAAAGAATATTGGGATTTGGGCTAGGATGAAAATACAGGGTCTAGGGAAGGATTTGGTTATGACAAGCCACTCTGGAAGCAAAGAAGAGTTCATCTTCTTCACTTTCCAAACCACAAGGCCACGGAAAAAGAAAACTCAAGCAAAAACCTCAGAAAAATAAAAGAAAAAGAAAGGGCAAAAAATCAGGCTGTCACATCAACCCCGCCATGGAGGCCGCAGACAGACCTAACCTCGGGTGAGGCCTGTGTCATCGGAACCTCGAACTCGTCTCTGGCTCTAAGTTCCAAACCATGCAAGACTGCGGATGCCGAACTTGATCGCTTATCGATCTTCGAGTTCAGCGCCGCAGACATCTTCCGACACTCCCCTTCGGCGATGTGCTAAACTCATTAAAGAACATGTCCTTGTCAGAGGACTCACAGCCGAATTATATCCGGTTCGAACTGGAGGTTGATGATGATGAATCTCGTTTCCCACCCACCGCCCACTTCATAGCCACTGTCGAAGAGCTAACCGACACGCTTGACAATTACTCCGAAGACATCGACGGTATGGACGACGATGCCGGAGAAGAGGAGGCCCAAAACCCGCCATTTACGGGACGATGGATGGCCACTTCCTCATATGACGTATGCATGGTGGATACACCAAAAGATAACAGCGGTGATGACAAGGAAAACCCAGCGAAGGAGGACCCTCCTAAGACACAACTAAAGCGCCGACGTCAGTGGCGCCGCTCTAAATCACGCCGCAGCAGAGACAGCAACACCGGCACAGGAGACGCCAACACTCCGGATGGTGCCGAAGACACAGAAGAACCCGATGAACAAACTGCCGAATGAGACAATCAGGAAGATGTGCAAGTCAGTCCTGACGAACAGACCGTAGAAGAAGACTCGGAGGACGGTAGTTAACATCTGCTCTCCGAGGAGGAGGTGAGCCTCGGCAACGAAGACTTCATCGTGCCTGAGGAACCTCTCGAGCAGGAGCGCTTTAAGCTTCAGCTAATAGCCACAACGAGGAGTCTGAAAAAGAAGCAGCAGCAGCTTCAAGCTGATCAAGACCTGCTCAACGACAGATGGTCCGATGTCCTGGCTGCCGAGGAATATGGCCTTAAACGCCTAGCGAAAAGTTACCTGAAGCACAAATTGCTACCTCAGTTTGATGACGAGGCGCCAGAGCCCGCAACAGCATCACGCAATGCGGTTGATCGGCCACCGCGCGGTCGGGATAAAACGGCAACCCGAGCCAAAAACCAGACTGTCCCACCTCGTCGTAAAGGCAAGGATAAGACAGTCCAAGGCTATACATATGACCTTCGTCAAGACCTGGATAGTAGAGCAGGTCATACAAGATCGATCTACGGATCACGAGGACATGCCTTGACACGCGAAGACGGCTATCTATTTGGACGTGACAAACCCAGTCACGCCCGGGCCGAAAACCGCAAACGGACTCCATCGGAGCTACGTCGCGATGCGGCCCGATATAGAGGCGCCGCACACCCTCTTTGCTTCACTGACAAAGTAATGGATCATGAATTCCCAGAAGGATCCAAACCTGTAAACATCAAATCATAAGATGGAACAACCGATCCCGCGGTATAGATCGAGGATTTCATTCTCCACATCCACATGGCCCGCGGGGATGATCTTCACGCCATCAAATACCTCCCACTAAAACTCTAACGGCCAGCTCGGCACTGGCTAAACAGTCTGCCTGAAAATTCCATTGGCAGCTGGGAGGACTTGGAAAAAGCTTTTCTTGACAACTTCCAAGGTACTTACGTCCAGCCACCAGACGCCGATGACTTAAGTCACATAGTCCAGCAACCCGGAGAGTCAGCCAGGAAATTCTGGACTAGGTTCCTAACTAAAAAGAACCAGATCGTTGACTGTCCGGATGCCGAAGCCCTAGCGGCCTTTAAACATAGCATCCGTGACGAATGGCTCTCCTGCCACCTCAGCCAGGAAAAGCCAAAATCCATGGCAGCCCTGACGGCACTCATGACCTGCTTCTGTGCGGGAGAGGATAGTTGGCTGGCCCGTAGCAAAATACAACAAATGACACGGGCACCTCCGAGGCCAAAAATAGCAACGGCAAGCTCCGACGCAACAGACACAAACGTCGAAGTAATGGTGACAACACCGATGACACGACAGTCAATGCCGGATTCAGTGGTTCCAAGTCCGGTCAGCGGAAGAAGCCATATAAAAGAAACAATCAGGGACCATCAAGCTTGGATCGCATACTCGATCGTCCGTTCCAAATCCATGGCACCTCTGATAAACCACCAATCATACCAACAGAGATTGCTAAGTTTTTAAACAGGCCGGCAAGTTAAAAGCCAATAACAAAGAAAAGGGATCACAAAGCGAGGACGATGACGAGGAGCCTCGGCAACCGAACATAAGGGGACAAAAGAAGTTTCCCCCCAGGTCAAATCGGTGAACATGATATATGCTACACACATCCCCAAGAGGGAGCACAAGCGCGCGCTCAGGGACGTCTATGCGATAGAGCTAGTCGCCCCAAAATTTAATCCATGGTCGTCGTGCCCGATCACTTTTGATCGACGGGACCATCCGACCAGTATCCATCATGGCGGTTCAGCCGCATTGGTCCTTGACCCAATAATTGACGGATTCCACCTAACGCGAGTCCTTATGGATGGCGGTAGCAGCCTGAACCTGCTCTATCAGGATACAGTGTGCAAAATGGGCATTAACCAATCACAGATCAAGCCCACAAAGACCACCTTTAAAGGAGTCATACCAGGTGTAGAGGCTCGCTGTACGGGCTCAATTACACTAGAGGTTGTCTTCAGATCCCCGGACAACTTCAGAAGCGAGGACTTAATCTCTGACATCGTCCCTTTTCGCAGCAGTTATCACGCACTGCTCGGACGAACCGCACTCGCTCGATTCAATGCGGTGCCTCATTATGCCTACCTCAAGCTCAAGATGCCCGGGCCATGCGGTGTCATAACAGTTAATGGAAACATGGAACGCTCCCTCCGTACAGAGGAGCACACTGCCGCCTTAGCAGCAGAAGTACAGAGTGGCCTTCTTAAGCAGAACCTTAATTCGGCGGCCAAGCTCCTGGACACTGTCAAGAGAGTCTCGACCATCCTGCAGCATGACAGTCGGCTCGTCAGGAGCTTGATTAGCAATTCGGCCTCCGTCCCAGTCTCGATCAGGCGGCGGCAATAGTACCACGCATACATAACTACGCACTCAAAATACCATGAGCATAAACGCAGGCATAACTAGCCGGTGACCCACAGTACGGCTCGACCGCTCCCGGACACATATACTTTAATTGTTTTCTTTTTTCAGGTTTCTTTTCCGCAGACCTTCCCTGATGGCTAGATCACCGGTCCTCTCAAAGGACAAATACGCCAAGATGGCAAGAAGCACAAACGTATTGGGGAATTTCAAGGTGGTTTCGTTAACAATCACTCTATCTGTTTTCAGGACCCACATGCAGCTCTTCCTTGCATTTTGGCATGTTAAATAGTGTGTTGCTTAATGTACTATTTGTATCAATGCGCTTTGATGTATTAATCAAATTGCAATGAAAACAGTTCACGGCCCAAATTCTACGGCCCTAGCTTATTACCTTTGCTCCTTTTCTGTTTTCCTTTATTCTTTGTTAATAAACCTTATCAGATAGCACCCGTACCTGAGTGTAGATTTCCCAGGGGCTTTATAGCGCCCCGCAATACGACAACAAAGTCTGAACACTTTTTACAGTATAGTTCGGCACCCCGAATTTAGCATTATATGCATTGGCTCCGAATCATGTCTTTGGTCAATAGTTGGGTTGCCCGGCTCCTGTGCTTACTACCTTATGTTCCGCTATATCGGCTAGGGTAGTAAAGGGTGAACTACTGTGATTGTGCCCTGGTTCATCCCGATGAGCACCTCAGTAGAGAAAGCCAAAAACTGACTGTCATGATGCGGCGAGAGCCGATCAGCTCTTCGGAGGTTCCAAATCGCTAGAGGTTTTTTCCGCATTACGCGATGAATCGGTTTTTATCCGATCAGGTGTTTACAGAATCCCCCAGTTCGGACTTCCGAACACCAGGGGTTGTGCCTAAAACTTTATTATCGAACTCCTATGGCTAAGTGAGGGTAATAAAGCATTATAGTCCGATTGTCTTGTTCGTTGCGCTAAACACCTCCTTCAAGGACCAAATAATTGGATCAAGAGTGTTTAGATTCCATCCCGAACACCCCCGTATTTCCTATGTGGGGGCTAAAGCCGACGACTGGCCAACTCTCAGATTTAATAAAAACAGCCGCACAGGAGGTAAATATATAACAAAAAACATTATATCACATAAAATATCTTTGTTTTTTCAGGGCGAGACAACACATCAATGTATTCATTCAAAGATCACGTCTTTCGCACACTGCTCCGCAACAATGCGGGACTCCTCCAGGACGTCTCCAAAATATCACTCGGGTGTGCGGTGCTCCTTGCCCTTGGGCGGCCCTTCGGTCGCTAGCTTGACAGCGTCCATCTTTGCCCACCACACCTTGACAGAAGAGAAGGCCAGGCGCGCGCCCTCGATGCAGACGGACCGCTTGATGATATCTAGCCGAGGACAGGCATCCACCAGCCGCTTCACAAGGCCAAAGTAACTGCTGGGTATAGCTTCGGCTGGCCACAGCCGGATTATTAAATCCTTCATGGCCAGTTCGGCCACCCTATGCAGCTCGACCAGCTGCTTTAGCTGATCGCAGAAGGGCACCGGATGTTCTGGCGCAAGATATTGTGACCAGAATAGCTTCTCAGTGGAGCTCCCTTCTTCGGCTCGGAAGAACTCCGCGGCATCGGACACACTACGTGGCAGATCAGCAAAAGCCCCTGGAGAACTCCGAATCTGGGTTAGTAAAAGATACTTCCTCCTTACATACTTGCTTTGCATACTAAACGCCCTACCCGCCGCGATCTTCCTGGCCTCTTGGATCTCCTGGAGGGCACCCTGGGCTTCAACCCGGGCCGCTTCCGCGCTTTCACGAGCCTTGGAGAGTTTGGTCTCTCGAGCCGAAACATCGCCCTCCAGGGTCTCGTACTTCTTCACCGTGTCCTGGAGCTCTTGCTGGACCTCGTTCAGTCAGGCCTTCAGCTTCTTGCGAGCGGCCTGCTCCTTGATAGCTTTCCCCTTTGCTTCCGCCAGGGCCTCTTTCAGGGCCGCGACCTCGGTCGTCGCCCCTACACATATAATGACACTATGGTCAGTATACATCCTTTACTCTTTTCGAATATTTAGCGAGCCATTGCATACCTTGCTGGTCTTCCAGCTGCTTCCTCGCCTGGCCGAGCTCTTCTTCGGCCCGCTCCAGTTTCTGCTTTAGTCCCGCGACTTCGGCAGTGTGAGAAGTCGCGGCCAGCAGCGACGCCTGCTTATTCACATCAGACATAGTTTGGTTAGTTTCCTGCGAAATTTAATTGATCCTATGTCCGGCTCTTCTTTTTGAACACCGGACAGTGTCTCAGGGGCTACTGTCCATGTGGGGATTTTCTCAGTTAAACGCCGCTTACCTCAAAACCTGCCAGCAGGCTGCTGCAGACTTCGGTCAGTCCGCTTTTAACAGACTGAACCTTCTCAATCACCGTACCCATAAGGATACGGTGTCCTTCCACAATGGAAGCGCCTCACAGCGGTTCCAATAGATTGTCCGGCGCCTCTGGTTGGACAGAGGTCGCCGGCGGGACGGGCACGCCTCCTTCTCTTGAAGGAAGCTACTTGTCGGATTTCGGGGCCGTATGGGTCTCCGGATCCGTGCTCATATGGGGGCCGAATTGAACTCGACCCCCATGGTCAGTCTCCATGAGGGCTTACTTCCCCATGTGTCCGGCGGCCAAGGTATCGCCCTCTGGTGCTGCCTTGACAGCCTCCTGAACCTCCCCCTGGCCTGGAAAGGTCCGTTGGGAGAGCACCTCATCGTTTCCCCTTGGCCTTGGGAGAGTAAGTGGCCGGCGGTGTCTCGCTGGCCATCTCCTCTGAGTCCAACGAGCCTCTTGATGAGGATCGCTGGGAGCTATCGTGGGCCGGACTGCAATAGCATAATTAATCATGTCAATACGATAGAGAGGAGAGGTTGATTTATGGGCATGTGCGAGTCTTAGCACTTACGATGAGGCCTGAGGCTTAGTGCGGGGGTGTCGCTCCGGACTGCTGTCGACGTCCCATGCGGAGCTGCCAGCGAGCAGGCCTTTCCCCTTCTTGGGCGCCTCCGCCTCCAGAATTGTGGAGGCCGCCCTCTTCTTTCTCCCCCCGTCTGGGGGAGAGTCGCTATACTCCTCCTCATCGTCGTCGTCTTCGACGACGGAGGAATGGGTCTTATCTTCGGATGTCGCATCCGAAGCGCCCTTGCGACGGGGCCACTCCGGACCCCCTTGGCCTTCCCCGTGGCCTTCTTCACCGGCGCCATATAGGGCGCCAGCACCAGCATCTTTGCTAAACACGGAATGACTGGTTCTTCAGGCAGCGGACCCACGACACTGGATCTGCTTTGCCCTCACCATCCATTCCTGAAGAAGCAATGACAGTAAAAGTTCAGATATCCTCCTTGAAACAAACAAGTAGAGGACGCATTAAAAACTTACCTCGCGCGCGGGGTGGATAATGTCGTGCCCATGGTACGAATCCGTGGCTGACGGTATCTCGCTGCCCTTGAAGAGCAACTTCCAGGCATCTTCGTGAGTTGTTTCGAAGAGCCTCTCTAGGGTTTGGTGCCTCTTCGGATTGAACTCCCAAAGGGGGCGTTTTTGGCTTTGGCAGGGGAGGATCCGGCAAACCAGCATCACTTGGATTGCGTCGAAGAGCTTGACGTCCTTGTCCACCATGCTTTGAACGCGCATCTGCAGTGCTATCAGCTCATCTCGCGAACACCAGTTCGGGCTCTTCTCGACCCAGGAGGCGAGTCGCATGGGAGCGCCGGAGTTAAATTCGATAGCCGCGGCCCAGTTTGTGCCGCGAGATTATGTAATGTAGAACCATTGTTTCTGCCATTCCTTGACAGTCTCCACGAAAGTGCCTTTCGGCCAGGAGACATTGGTCAGCTTACTCACCATGGCTCCTCCGCACTCCGCGTGCTGGCCATCCACCACCTTCGGCTTCACGTTGAAGACTTTGAGCCACAACCCGAAGTGGGGTTGGATGTGGAGGAAGGCCTCACACACGACGATGAACGCCCAGATGTTGAGGAAGGAGTTCAGGGATAGATCATAGAAGTCTATCCCATAATAGTACATCAGCCGACGGACGAAAGGGTGGAGTGGAAACCCTAGCCTGCGTAGGAAACGAGGGATGAATACCACCCTCTCGCTGGGCTTCGGCGTGGGGATGACTTGTCCCTGGGCCGGAAGACGGTGGGCGATTTCCTTTGCCAAGTACCCGGCTGCCCGAAGCTCAGTAATGTCCTTCTCCTTGACGGAGGAGACCATCCACTTGCCTTGGCCTCCGGATTCGGACATGGTTGAGTGATAACTTGAGTGGGAAGAAGATGAGAACTTGGGCGCTGGAGCTCAAGAGAGGAAGGGCAGAGGAAGAGAGAAGGCATGGGAGAAGAAGGGGGAATCCTTATCCCCTTATAAAGGCAGTGAATATCGAACGCCTTCCCACTCGCCCTAAAACTCGCCTATTCCCAAGGGCTATGTAAACGGCACGGTTGGGTTACCCACACCTGCATTGATGAAAATCCCGCAATAAGGGGACACGATCTCTGCTTTGACAAGACGTGCCAATGGAAACTGCATCTCGAAAGGCCGAACGGCGGACAAAAACGGTTCGATACAGTGACCGAACAGATGTGATATCATCTTGCAAAAAGTTGTCATCAGATGGGACTCGTGGAATATTATATTCTCTCTGCGGTTGTGTGTGGTGCGTGTGTTACAGGTCCGGACACGTTCAATACGTCCAAAGACTATCTTGGAGTTTTGAAGGAGGAACCCGCCTTATAGTGCGGAAGATAGATCTACGCGCCGGATACCTTGTCATCAAAGCCAGGTTCAGGGGATACTGAGGGAGTCCTGGACTAAGGGGTCCTCGGGCATCCGGCCTGTTAGCCATGGGCCGGACTGATGGGCTGTGAAGATATGAAGACCGAAGACTGCACCCGTGTCCGGATGGGACTCTCGTTGGCGTGGAAGGCAAGCTTGGCCACCAAAGATGTAGATTCCCTTCTTTGTAACCGACCTTGTGTAACCCTAGATCCTCCCAAGTGTCTATATAAACCAGAGGACTTAGTCCGGAGAGGGGAGAGACATTACCATAGTCATACAGGCTAGGCCTCTAGGGTTTTAGCCATTACGATCTCGTGGTAGATCAACTCTTGTAATACTCATATTCATCAAGATCAATCAAGCAAGAAGTAGGGTACTACCTCCATAGAGAGGGCCCGAACCTGGGTAAACATCGTGTCCCCTGTCTCCTGTTACCATCGACCTTAGACGCACAGTTCGGGACCCCCTACCCGAGATCTATCGGTTTTGACACCGACAATGTCCCACATGTCGTCGAGCGGAAGTATTCTTTTCGATATCGAGGAGCAAGGAAACCGCATGGTATATTATCACTGGTGATTTATATTTATTTTTTATTTCTGCTGAATGCTAGCGTTTCAACTCTTACAACGAATGAGTGCCAAACACACGGCACATGCTGGATGTCCCACACGTCAGCGAAAGGAGTGGGACATGAACATCGTGGTAGAGCGTCTCCACTTCTAGGTCGGAGACCACACGTAGTAGTACTACTGTAGTAGTGGTATGAACGATACAAAGTGCGACCCGGAGAGAAAGACACGTCTAGTTGGAAGGTCTCGGGGCATACACGTAAACAAATATAAAACCTAATATGTGCCTCCAATTAATATAGTAGTAGTAGAGTACTTAGTCACGTACTCCATAACATCACCGGGCATTGGACGTACAACATTTAGTGGTAGTAAGAGACAAATGCCTATATGCCACGCATGTTCATACTATTTGTGCCTTTCTACTTCACTTACTGCGCTACATTACACAGGTTCGCACGTCCACTCCTGGGTACATGTCTGTCTCGTAGTTCCAGTCCCACGTGTTCTTCACATAGATGGAACGATCCTTGCATGACACGTGCACCTTGATGCTAGATGTCTCGCGTGTTGGCAAAAGGATGAACAAATCTCACGTAAAAAAATAGAGTGGAAGAACATAGATTCCCGACGACCGAGAAGGAGCAAGGAACCTCGTGGTGGAGCGTCTGCACTCATAATATTTCATATTATTCAGCGATATAAAATCAACCAATCATCTCCACAGTGGACTGGAAGAGTACGAAACACGGCAGCCCAGTGTAGTTACATCATACTAGTACATGGCTAACCCACGCTATCACCATATTTCTTGGCTTCCGTGCGACACCTATCTCTAGTAATCCAGCAGCCCGTATCGCTTCTCCCTCCTCGTCTCTCTCAAAGTGCGGCGGGCTGGCATTTTTGCCGTCTATTGAGGTCGGTTAACTCATCACATGTTAGCGACATGCCAAGAGCATTCTAAAAAAATCCTTTCACGTTCCATTTTCAAAAAGAAAAAAAATCCTTTCACGTATGAATTTGACTGTATGCTTTGAGAAACTTGCATGTCCTATACTGATCCTATTTGGATACTCTAACTTAGCTAGAGGTTAGACTAACTCATGACTAACCCTGAACTAACTATAGCCAAAGAGGTGTTTGGGTGACAGGGTTAGATTGACAATAAATGCATTTGATGGAGAGAGGAAAGTGATTTTTCAGTGGTCCCAATGAGAAGTATCTCCTGTTAGCACCCCTTGGGTGGGATAGTTTTTTTGGCTGGGTTCGGTGCAACTTGCTCCAATTTAAACCCTCATGCTTGGATACTTTAGGGCTATTTGAGTCCCAACTAGCTAAGACTAACTCTAACCCATGGATCCAAACAGGGCCTACGGCCAGCCTCGACGCGGAGCAGTCGCTTGCACCGGGAAGCGGCGCTCTCTTGGCCATCGCGCCGCTTCAAAGCCGGCGCAAGTGAGAGGTCGCCTCCGCTCTGGCCGGGCATTAATGCGGCACTGACGCTCCAGGGCGACGCTGACAGTTTCATGCGGGAAGCGCACACTGGCAAGGGAGTATAGGTTTTGAACCGTTTCAGGTGTAGTACTGGTAGTTTGCAAAACTACTCAATTATTGCACTCAGTTTCCTAAGAAATTGTGGTAAAAACGTTACTCCATAGCCCGCTTCCCTTCTCCTTCCTCTTCCACCGCCCGCGCACATTCGCGGGAAGCGACCGGTCAACCCTTATATAGGAGTGCTAGCACAAAAAAGATGCATGCATGACCACTAAAATTTCCAGATTAAAGCGCCGCTCCGGCAGGAGTATGGCGTATGTTCTTACCTTCGGCCGGGCCATGGCTACCGGGCGACGGCAACTAGAGAAGAGGCGGCGGGAGGGGAATGAATGCAGCTAATGTTTGGGTTTGTCGTCCAGCTTAAATAAATGTGCAGCATCACGTGTACCCGCTGGTGCACAAATTGTAACATACGTGTCTGCTTAAGTGGGCGTCACGTAACTGGTGTGTGTGTGTGTGTGTGTGAGATTCTGAGAGACAGAGTGCGTGTGTGCGACTCTACTCTTCGGACATGTACTCAACCTTTTGCATCGGGATATAAGTATAATGATATTTACTTTAGCTAGTGATTTACGTGGCCATGTTAACGTGGTTGTGTAAAAAAATGTCACTTCCTGCTCGTGATTTGCGTTATATAATTACAAGCAAGATGCTCGTGCATTGCACGGAACATCAATATGCATTTTTTTACAAAACACCTGTTGTGATTTACCCATGCAGGAGTAATCCCATGTGTAAAAACTAATGATATTTCGAGAATTTTATTGGAAAAATGGTATCTCGAGAATGTCATCGAAAAAATGAAAGCTGAGAGATAAGGTGAGGAGGAGTGGAGCGTGGTCGTGACTGGTGCTCGGAATGGGTGGAGGCATGGGGATGGACGGCGCCGGCAGGCGGCAGCAGCCACCATGCTAGATTGTTCCAGAGACTTTCTTTTTTAATTGCTCAGCGATGAGGTTGTGGGAGATAAGGATGTGGAGAGAGGTGCGGGTATCTTTTGTAAAATTATCATAGTTTGCTTTCTATCCGTTAGATATAGATCAGACGGTCTATATTACAAGATGGCAGGCACACCATCATCGCCAACTCGGTTTTTTATAAGGGTACAGATGATAAGTTTGCTAACTACTAAAGTAAAGTGGAATTTGTCCATGTTATACAAGTAAATTAAGGTGATTGTTTATCATACGAGTAAGGTTGGATGAAGGGTGGTAGGAACAAATGCTCCGCGTAGAGCATGTGTGTGTGAGATGGAGTCTTAGTGTGTGTGTGTGTGTGTTTGTGTGTGTGTGTGTGGGTGTGTGTGTGTGTCTGTGAGAGAGAGAGAAATGGAGTCTTAGTGTGTGTGTGTGATGGAGTCTTAGTGTGTGTGTGTGTGGGTGGGTGGGTGCGTGTGTGTGTGTGTGTGTTTGTGTGTGTGTGTGGGGGGGTGTGTGTGTCGCGGGGTCCTCGGTGGCGGATGTAATTTAAGTATGCATGGCTTCATCATAGAGAGGTGATGTGTATGGCAGCGGCCACCAACGATGGGGTGCGAGAGAGAAAATGCATGTAGAGAGGGAAGAGAAGGTGTGTGCGCGTGAGAGGAGTCGATATCGAGAGAACGTTTTTGTTCGAGAGACACCGAGGAAGACTACTATATATTGATGGTGCATGTAGGCGGGAATTAAGCGAAGGGATGGTCTTATTGGTTTCGGGGATATAGGGGAAGAGTGAGAGGGGGGTAGCTAGAAGGAGATTGTTAAGTGTGAGTGTGTGTATTACCCATCCAGGCGGAAGTTATGTGCACACAAGAAGAGAACGATTCGATGTGGCGTTAGGGTTGAGGGTAATTAACTACGTATGGAGACATAGAGACCTTGAACGTGCATGTGTGAGAGGTATACATGTATACGTGGGATGTGTGTGTGTGTGCGCGCGCATGATCGAGATAAAAGAAAGAAGACATAAGTCATAAGATCAACAACATGGGAGAGACGGATCGGTATGACAATATGCATGCATGTGAGAATGCAGGGAAGAAGGCCTGACAATTGAGCATGTGTTTTTATCTTTAAGAGATAGTGGCGTGGGCTGGAGCATGCATCTATGGCGAGCAGAGGGAGTGAGGCACAACGATTGTGCAAAAGAGATCAACCTATAAATGACAGAACGTTGATCGAGAAACAGATAAATAGAAAGATAAAGATGCTAGCTAGTGTGGGTTAGAGATAGGAGTCGAGTGGATCAGAAGGCTGAGTTATGTGTGTGGGTGTGAGAGAGATGAAGAAAGGGTGCATGTGACTCACATACAAACAAATATCGGAGAGAAATGAGATCCCGAGAGACGGAGTTTTGTGTCTGCGAGAGAGAAATATATTTCACAATGAGAGTGATAGCTAGAGAGACATATGAGGGAATGCAAGATATCTCTAGGGAGAGAGAGTGTGTGTGAGCGACATAGAAGAGAACAATGGAGAAATATGAGACCGTGGGAGACAGAGTTTGTGTTTGTGTGTGAGAAAGAGATATTTAAGAGGAAGAGTCGTAGGTTCTCATACCTAAGGAGCGAAAGACATCTCCGTATGAGGGGTGTGCGAGTAGCACACAGGGGAATAGTAGAGAGAAATGTGACCCCGGGAGACAAAGTTTTGTGTTTGTGTGAGAGAAATAGATTCCACATGGAGAATCATAGTTAGAGACACATAGCAGGGAGCGAGATATACTTAAAGAGAGATAGAGTGATGAAGGTCGAGGGAGAGAGTATCGGCAGTGTGTTACGAAGATAAAATATCATTGTCGACATACAGGTAGCAGGAGAGATACCCGAGAGACGATGAACGCGTATAGGTCTAGAGAGATAGTCCTATATAAGCATGAGTGATAGTTATATGAGACGAATATCTGGATTAAATGGGATTCAAATATTTAAACTGGAGATCACGACATCGATAATATCATAACGCAAATTGGTGTATCAAACATGCATATTCATTTGAATTTGGGGACACGTGTAATGTTATATAGTTTATCAATATTGGTGATCCATAGATTCTTTAATTAGAAACAATGCATGGTTTATATGCAATTAATGTCTAAATGGGATTACACTATATGTTGCGTGTGTGAAACACATTATACATGTTTGAGAAGTAAAAAAACCCCGCATGAAACACACATTAATTGGAGACAGTTAGCGAGGAATGCATACATTGGATTTCAACATAAAGTGGTTTCAAATATTTGAAAATCCAAATTGATGGATACAACCTTATGAATCTGAGATCATGCCATTTGTAAACCATATTTATGTATAAAGGGTGTTGTGCTTTCGAAAGTATATATAAAAAATGATGTATATAGAATTTTATTCCAATCGAAAATGGATCCCGCCCAAAAAATAGAATATAAACGGGATTCGAATTGAGTTGGCACGGTAAACGTGCACCCTGCAAAATTTGAACGAAGCGGGGAAAGTCGCAGTAACCGCCCGAAAAAAAATCTGCGAGATGGAAATTACTACTGCCTATCCCTGCCACGCAAAGCCTATCTGCTCGATTTCTATAGGTTTCCATAGGGGTAGGTTTGTAATTTCACTCAAATGTGACATAACCGCCTCTCACCCAGATTCATACACGGTGGGCGCCAAAACATAGTGTGTCCTCGCCCGAAATTGACTCCCTCCCCGATTAATACATGATGGGCGCCAAAAACAAACTCTCGTCGGCAAATATTCGGTGTATGCGAGATTACCGTCCTATCCCCAACCGAGTAATATTGTTGTGATGTAGGAAATTTGAAACGGGGGCAAAGTTTGTAAATTTCCTCGCATTTGAGACAAGCGCGCCCTGAAGAAATGGTTCCCCCCTTCCTCTCTACCTCCATTTCCCCATTCGTACTCCGTGGGTGCCAAAACACTCTCTCCACCCCAGCCTCCTCCGTCCGCCACCCCATCCACCGCTGTCCTCCTCCACCATGCCGGAGCTGATACCCTGACACCGTCGTCCACTACAAGAGATCGACCTCTCTCATCCACGGCTTCGGACCGGGATCCTTGCATCCCGTCCTCTCGCTTCATCCCCGTCGTTGTCCACCTTGCCGGCGCCCCTCCTACGAGGCTACGACCGTCTCGTCCACCATGCCCCGCCGCCACCGTCTACCCTCCTAGAGCTGCTTCCACGCCGCCCACAGCCATCGCTACCGCAGCACCGTCAAATTCTCAGCAGATGCATACACGGCGCCGCACCAGAGGCGGTACTCTTTCGTATCTGCTCAACTTATTTATCGCAGCAAGAAAATAGATCGCCACTGCTTTACTCTAATTTCTTGTCCATCACTTACTTGCTAGTTGAAAGCAAACATTGGTTGCGAAGTTGCCTTTGTCCGGTTTGCACCTTCAGATCCGCCATGGCACGCTCAACACTATACTCCCAATGCTTATGGTTTTCCCCTTTTATATTCCACACTAGTTAAATCACAGTAGACTAAATTTCAAAATTGGGTCAATCGATTTTTCAGAGCTCGCCGGTCGCTGGTGCGAACGAAGGGGCTCGGGTGGGGACGGTGGTTGTGGGGGGCGGTGGTGGGGTCTCGCCGAATGAAGAAAACTCGACGCGGGTGGGGGTGGGGGTGGTGCGTGGGGGTGGCGGAGGAACACAAGCGGTGGGGGACGGTGGTCCGGCCGGCGGCCCGTGCGGTGTTCTATACGGCAAGAATCAAAGACGAGGAAGAAGAAGGGTTAGGTGACGTAGGATCTTCATCCAACCGCCTGAAATGGTCGACTGGCCCAAATGACAAAAGTCACGTGACTTGCATGCAGACATGCCTTTATATTCAGTACCATCATCGTACCTGCTTAGCACTGCTCCTGAATCCATCAAGCTAAACAATGTGCCACTCATAATTCCAAACTTGTTGCTCAAGTACGAATCTGATATGATGCTGATATTACTAAAATAGATAGCATTTAATTGGTCAGCTAATGTTCCTAGTTTACTTTCGAAAAGCACGTGCTCCACATATAGAGAGACAGCAGGGAGTTGCTTTATTAATGCGCTCTGGTTCATCATGTGTGGGCACTACACAACGAACATTTTATTATCCAAAATCTGCTTGTTCTTCTTTAGCATGTTCCTCTTCCGTTATTTTTTAATAAGTACTCTCTCCGTTCCTAAATACAAGTCTTTGTATAGATTCCACCATGGACTACATATGGAGCAAAATGAGTGAATCTACACTCTAAAATGTATCTGGATACATCTGTATGTGATCCATAGTGGAAATCTCTACCAAGACTTATATTTTGGAACGGAGGGAGTATGATAGTAGTACAGTATGTTCCTTGTAGTGAAGATGAGCAGGGACATTTGCAGTGTAGAGGTCTATACGGTCGGTTGTGATGGACACTTTGAACTCTTCGGGCCTCTTTGATTCGTAGGATTTTGTAAACATGGGAATAGGATTTGTAGTGGCCTGCCCACTTGAATCCTATAAGAATAGCAAGGAAATGCGGGGAGCTGTGTCGCCTTTGAGAGTTACACTGGTATTAACAGTACCGCACCTTCAGTTGAAGAGAGCTGGTATCCGAAGCCTTTCTAGCCGTACCGGCAATACTAGCACATATATTCCAGCAAGTTCCACTTTGCTGATTTTACTCTGATGCTTACGGTTTTCTCGTTATATCTACACTATGATCTATGTAGCTGCTTTGTGTCGCACTAGCAGCAGTCCACTCTTGAAGCTAAACACTGCAATGACTTACAAAATTGGCACCAAGGCATTGAGTGCCATTCTGGATGCAATGAAACTCATACGCTCCCCACCTGTAGATTCTTGTTCAGAATATGATCCTAATGACTATTCTAACCTCGAGGAGTCAAAGCCAGATGGCCTATCATGTTCACCCATCAAGGTGCCTGTTCGAATTTGGCGAGGTTTTATTGATTGCGCGTATCTTGCATATGTTGTCTTGCATTTCTTCTACTTTGTTGCACCGCCATCTGCTTAGTTTACTCATCATATATGTAGATATGCCATGCCCATCCATTATCAATAAATATTCCATCTGTCATCATACCATGTTTTTCCACTCAAATGTTGTTCTTGTGCATCAGACATCAAAAAGGAAGAGCGAGATTGCTGAACCTGAAGGAGCACCAGCAAAGTCCTTGAAAAACGTGGTTGTGCTAGAGAAATCAGACATCACCCCACTTATATTGGTTGTACAACCAGTGACACAAAACGTAGGACCGACTCCAGCAGACTGTACCCATACTTCAATGGCCACACCACTAGCCCCACCACACAGGACCTGCACTCCAGCAAAAGGTATGCCTATTTCAGTTGCCATAGCACCAGCCGTACCACAGAAAAATCCCACTCCAGCAAAAAGTAGAGCAAGTCCACCGGCCGAAGACCTATCCCAACTGCAGAGACGGCCAATTCCTGCAGATTGGAACCCCATTCCAGTTATTCCTAGTTTAAAAGACAATGCTTTCAATGTTGTTAGGGACTACGTGCATATATTCCCATCATGGGAAGATTATAGTGAAGACAAACACCATTTTCACATCTTCTTGTCCCACTTACGTGTAAGTGCTATTATTCTCCTGTTTTCTGCTGATTGAACACATCAATGATTTACATTACATTGTTGTAAGTAGGCGAGGGTCAATCTGGATAGTCATGACGAGCAAAGCTTGCTTGCGCTTTTCAAGGAAGCATTGCAGCAGTATCGGTGTTACCTGAGGAAATCACACTTTGATGGCAAGTCTATAAACGAATTTCTGGTGAAGTCTCATGTGCTAAATTTAGAAGACATTGAATGGAAAAACCTTGTTATGCACTAGTCTCATTCCGAGGATGAGGTACTGTCTATGATATCGCATGAAAATTTGAACTTATACTTTTCCGCATGTACCTTACGGATCTTTTTTGCAGGAAATCTGCTCGAAAAAGAATTCCGGTTTGAAAAGAACGACAGGATATCGCAAATATGCTGCCCGTTGCTTTGCTCATGTTAGTACGTGTTGTCCTGTATCACTATACTTGCATGCATACCTGGTTCATTATGTGAGAACAGTATGCATGATAGCTTGCTTATCAATTGTTCACTCCAAATTATCTGATCTGTATGAATGGTTACATTAGTGTAGAATATATCCAATGCCAATGAATTTTTTTAGCTCTGCATTGTTCTTGTAAGTACCTGCTATCCTTTATCAGTGTACTTATATTGACAGGTAGTTGTTCATGTACCATCACTCTGCAGCTTATTTTCCTTTGCCCTCCATTTTCTACACATAAGATCTATATTTACTCTTACCATAAGGTTGGATAACACCGATGGTACTGAAGAAGTTTAGCTCTCCATTGCTCTTGGCTGTACCTTTTGCCTGTATCACTGTACTTAAATTTATAGCTACCTGGTTATGTAGCATCACTCTTCATCTTATCCTAAATATTTTCCATTTTTTCTTATATTGTCACATCTATATTTACTGTTAACAAAATGTAGAATAAAGGCAATGCTTATGAAGAAGATTCTGTGGTAAACTTCTTGAATTGCCCCCCCCATCAGCATGGACAAGGGCTTTATAGAGCCTGCCTTCACCAATAATGTAAGTTTGTCCTTCTCAAGCCTTCAAACTTTGTTGTGTATATTTGGTTAGGCATGACTGCAACAGCTGTTTATTTTTGGTGTTTGCATCAAATTGCATGTTTAAAGTTTATTATGTACTCCCTCCGTCCCATAATATAAGAATGTTTTTGACATTAGTGTAGTGTAAAAAATGTTCTTATATTATGGGACGGAGGGAGCAGTTCATAAACAAAAGTTTGTCCTTCTCAATTTAAGTTTTCAGTTGTACAACCAAGTTCCTTCTTCATACCATGTAAATTAAACTATACAGAGCAAGTGATCTTATTTTGCCAATCTAAAATGGGATAAATTGACAGCACACTAACCATTGATACTTATGAGTTCTTGATCTGTAATCCAGTGGGGTCGTGAAATTGCCAACTCCTTCACAATGTCATTTCCTGCCATGTCTTGACCTGAACAATACCATATTGTGTTAATGCTATTTTAAACTTGTAACGCCCACGATGCGGCTATATCTCCCACGTGTCGAGGCATGACTTGGAGATATAACCGCATGGTGGTTTTGTCGCAAGAAGGGTCATATTCACACAATCCCATGTAACGAACAAGAATGGGATAAAGAGTTGGCTTACAATCACCACTTCACACAATACATAAATTAAACATACATCATTCAGAGTACAATCAAGGTCCGAGTACGGAACCGAAATAAAAGAAGACAACCCCAAATGCTAGATCCCTGATCGTCCCAACTGGGCTCCACTACTGATCATCAGGAAACGAAACATAGTAACGACCAAG
Organism: Triticum aestivum; assembly: GCF_018294505.1. Taxonomy (NCBI): domain Eukaryota; kingdom Viridiplantae; phylum Streptophyta; class Magnoliopsida; order Poales; family Poaceae; genus Triticum; species Triticum aestivum. Next base: position 76,754,298 of record NC_057802.1, on the reverse strand, counting down.
TTCCTCGTCGAACTCCCACTTGAGCTCGGTTGCGTCACCTACACTGGTATCGTCGGCACCTGCAACTGTTTTGGAAGAATCTGTGAGTCACGAGGACTCAGCAATCTCACACCCGCGAGGTCAAGGCTATTTAAGCTTATAGGAAGGATGGGGTAATGAGGTGGAGCTGCAGCAAGCACTAAGCAAATATGGTGGCTAACATACGCAAGTAAGAGCGAGAAGAGAAGCAACGCCTCAGTCGAGAAGTTAGAAGTGATCAAGAAGTGATCCTGAAACTACTTACGTTCATACATAACCCAAGCCGTGTTCACTTCCGGGACTCCACCGAAAAGATACCATCACGGCTACACACGCGGTTGATGCATTTTAATTAAGTCAAGTGTCAAGTTCTCTACAACCGGACATTAACAAATTCCCATCTGCCACATAACCGCGGGCACGGCATTCGAAAGATAATACCCTGTAGGGGTGTCCCAACTTAGCCCATCACAAGCTCTCACGGTCAACGAAGGATATACCTTCTCCCGGGAAGACCCGACCAGTCTCGGAATCCCGGTTTACAAGACATTTCGACAATGGTAAAACAAGGCCAGCAAAGCCGCCTGATGTGCCGACAAATCCCGATAGGAGCTGCACATATCTCGTTCTCAGGGCACACCGGATGAACACTACGTACAACTAAAACCAGTCCTCGAGCTTCCCCGAGGAGGCGCTGCAAGTGGCTCTAGTTCGGACCAACACTCAGAGGAGCACTGGCCCGGGGGGGTTAAAATAAAGATGACCCTCGGGCTCGCGAAAACCCAAGGGAAAAAGGCTTAGGTGGCAAATGGTAAAACCAAGGTTGGGCCTTGCTGGAGGAGTTTTATTCAAGGCGAACTATCAAGGGGGTCCCATAAATCACCCAACCGCGTAAGGAACGCAAAATCAAGGAACAAAACACCGGTATGACGGAAACTAGGGCGGCAAGAGTGGAACAAGACACCAGGCATAAGGCCGAGCCTTCCACCCTTTACCAAGTATATAGATGCATTAATTAAATAGGAGATATTGTGATATGCTATAATATCCATGTTCCAACATGGAACCAACTTCAACTTCACCTGCAACTAGCAACGCTATAAGAAGGGCTGAGCAAAAGCGGTAACTTAGCCAAACAATGGTTTGCTAGGAAAGGATGGTTAGAGGCTTGGCATGGCAACATGGGAGGCATGATATAGCAAGTGGTAGGTGCAGCATAGCAATAGAGCGAACAACTAGCAAGCAAAGATAGAAATGATTTCGAGGGTATGGTCATATTTCCTGAGATCCCGCAAGGAAGAAGAACGAGTCCATGAAGAAGACAAAAGGACGTAGTCGAACGGATTCTCACAACTCCGGAACAAAACCGAAGCTAACGATAGAAGCAACCCGGAAAGAAGCAAGCAACATAGTAAACAACCATCACGTAAACATGGCATGATGCACGACCAAGTATGATGCATGTCCGGTTTAAAGAGGCATGGCATGGCAAAGTGCACAAACAATACTACAAATTAAGTGGAGCTCAATATGCAACGAGTTGCATATTAACGGAACACCACAATCAAGTTATTTACTTCGCTCTTGTTTATGTACCCAACAATATTAAGTGTTATTTAACATGGCAAGAGGTGAATCATGAGTAAACTAACTATTTAGGCAAGTTGAAATGAGGCCGGAACAACAAATAAAAATTCCAAAAAAATCCTCATATGCATATTTTGGAATTGGTATTATTCTGCCCTAAATCATATTTTAGAGTTGTTAAATATGCAAAGTAATCCCACCATGTTAAAGTATGCATTTTCCATCCCATTTACATATAAAGTTTATTTAAAATGGAGCTACGGTTATTTAGTTATGAAATAAAACATTTTAGCATGGCATCTAGCAAAATAAATGCAAACAACATTTTAAACATTTTAAGCATGGATGACAGGAGCCTATTATGAAACTAGACAAAATTCTAAGCATTTTACATATAGAAAATTATTCACATATGATGTATGGTTAATTAGTTATTAGATGCATGAATACTACGGGTTTTTCTGCAAAACTGTTAAACACTGGATAATGCTAAAATCGCAGAACTGGAAAAAAAAATCTACGGGCCGAAACTGGGGCGGACTGGCGCATGACTGATGGGTGGCTCACCATATGGGCTCGGCCCAAACTGTGGAGAGGCCTGGCAGGTTGGAGGAGAAGGTCGGGCCTTGGCGCTGGAGCGGCCGGCTGGGTAGCGAACCGGTCAACGCGAGCAACACGGGCATGGCGAGGCGAAGCAGAGGCTGGCGCTGGCCTTGGTGTGGCTGCTTGTCAATGCGGGGTCCGGAGGCGTCGGCCCCCTGGTTCGAAGCAGAGGCGAAACGCTCGCGTCCTGAGACGAAGCAGAGCGATGAAGCGGCTCGATGCAGAGGCTCGGCGGCAGCGGGACTTGGCGCGACAGGTGAAGCAAAGGAGGTCGCAGGCGGGGGACGCAGCAGAGGGACTTGGCGGGTCGGCGGAGAGGCGCAGGGCTTGATGCATGACAGTTAGTGGCGGAGCCAGGAATATAGTATGAGGAGGGCCAAGTGTAGTAAATCCTAGCAGGGAGGGCCAGCTCATAAGAATACATGATTTTTGCAACCATTGTACATCTATTAGCATGCATATTAGGCTTAATACAACAATCTTAGGGGGGCCAGGGCCCCTGCTAGTCCCCCTATCTCCGCCACTGATGACGGTGGCGCGGGGACTAGCTTGGTGGCCGGAGACGCGGATCCGGGCCAGTTCGGGTCGGGGAGGCGAGGTAGCAGGCCGGCGTGGAAGAACTCGGGCGGCCAGGGCATTTTCCTGTGCAGAGAGAGACGATAGGGAGTTGAGAAGGGACGCAGAGAAGAAAAAAGAAGGAAGGAGGAGAAGGGGCGATGCTCATCTGGTTGGCCGCTGGTGCTGCTCCAGCAGGGAGGTGGAGGCGCACGGGAGGCTCGGGGCTGCGGCTGGAGCTGCTGCTGCTACCGGTGGACGACGGGGACGGCACGAGGTGGGAGGCGGCAAGGAGCTCCTCCCCCTGGCTCGCGACGAGGGGAACGGGGAGGTCTGCGTGGGCTGTGGTGGTTGGATGGATCAGGAAGGAGGAGGCCTCGGCTTGCTGTGGTTGGGTGACGGCGCAAAACGAGGGAGGTGGTCGGAGCGATCTGGTTGGGTGGATGGGGACTCTGAGGTGGGTGGCGGCTAGATCGGGAGGGATCCGAGGAAGGGAGTGGCGGCGGCAGGTGAGGGAATGGATGGATGGGACAACTAGCGACTAGGGTTTGATCTGTTTAAATAGCATGTGGGTTTTTGGTTAGGGGCTAAACTGACCCTTCAATTGAGATCGAACGGTCGAGATAGAATGGTTAGGATAGTCAAAGAAGAAATCAAAGATATTTTAGGGATGTTTGGGGATGATCCGGACTCATCGATAACGACAGCTCGGGTCGGGTTCGGAGAAGTTCGGACACGCACGAGAGGGGGGGTCTGAGAGAGGTCGACAAAGACGAGGAAGAAGCGGCAACTGCGAACGACTACGAGTTTTATGAACACAATGGCAGCGGACTACCGATGCAATGCGAATGATGACATGATGAATGCAGCAAACAAATAAATACACACAACGATAACTAAAAATATGGAAGCCGACTGGAGCATCGGTCTCGGGGCGTTACAACACTCCACCACTACAAGAGGATCTCGTCCCGAGATCTAAGGACGGCACTGGAGAAAAGCGGAAGAGGAAGAGAAGAGGTAAAGCTAAGTTGCTTCTTTGACAAACGAGTGAAACCAGGAACCTTGAGAGATTGAACGAACTAAAAGAGAGAATACAAGGGGGATGAACGAGATTGAAAACACTCCATTAGACAAGAGGAACAAGCAACATTATGAGAACCTTGTAGGTTGAAAGACATGAAACAAGGGCTTAATGAACCAGAAGAATATGAAACCACACCGGTATAACGACATAGCCAAGGAACAAGAATGACATAATTTGACAGCACTCCGGTTGAACATGGAATGAATAGAACAATAACTTGACAAATGGGAAGATACTTGACGAGAGCAACAACACAATGCCTCCGGAACAAAAGAACGAATGGAATGAAAAGAACGGAGAAGACAATAACATCTTCTACCTCAAATGAATTTGATATAGCATCCTTAAAAAGAAGGGTAGAACGGAGTTTGTAACACCCCAAAAATTTGACCTTGTTTTATTAATTAAAATTTTGCCAGGAAATTAATTTTTTTATTTTTCTAGATTTCTTCTTTGATTTCAGAACCCCTCTTCTATTTAATATTGTGGGTTTTTACCTCAAGTGGAAACTTTCCAAAAGTATTATTGGTCTTGTATGCCCTCTTTATAAAAACAATTCCTTATCAGTGGATTTATTTGCATAATTGTTTTTCATGAGCTTTATTCTTTTAAAATGATATTCCATAAATTTGGAGCCCCTTTTGCACTGCAACCTTTTGATAAATGCATTTAAAATTTTCACCAAAATTTGGGGATGTCATGTGAGGTTTCCACATCACTTTTATGCAAAAATATATTTTGGTTATTGGAGGTTTTGAGCTCTACATCAATTTTTCAAATCTGGTCCAGTAGGTATTTTTGCACTACAACCTATTTAAATATTCTTCTAAAAATTCTTCCAAATGTTTGGAGATGTCAGTGGATCCTCATAATTCAACTTCATGCAAAAGCCCAGTGTTGTTCCTTGAAAAATTTGAGTGAATCGTCCTCATCTTCATTCTGCTCCAGTTTGGTGATTTGTACTGCAACCCTATTTTATTTTGCTCTAGTGCCCATGAGCTTTTTGCTACTTATAGTCATCCCTACCAAACCCTTAAGTCCAGGAGATTGGACCCATTGGAGTATTTTTAGTGCATGCAATACTAGCCTTTAGTTTTTGCCCAAAACTGGTTTTCTCAAAAACTTGCACTAACAAATTTCTGTTTTTGCCAAACTAACCTTACCACCTTCTTTAGCTCCTAAAGAGACTAGGATCTGGGGAGTTTGGCCACCCCAAGAGTTGCCTAGATGCCCATGGCATTCTGTCGAACACCCTGTGTGCAGGAACAGTTTTGGCATGTTTTCTAGTTTGCAGTGTGAGCTTGAGCCCCTGACCCATCCAGCATGTCCACTAACCTCCTAGCTATCCCTAACCCTGGCCTGGTAACTACCAGCATCACCCAAGCCCTCTAGCACGCGCTAGCTTTTCGTCGAACACCTTGTGTGCGTGCCCTAGGCGCGGCCAGAGCGCGCGTTTTGCACGTGCGTGCGCTCGGGTCGCCGCGTCGCACCCCTGGCCCTTGCTCACCTGCAAAGCCGCACCCTGCCCTCGCCCACTCACCAGAACCCTCCAAGCCTCTCTGGCGCCCTACAGCGCCGCCGTCAGGGCCCCCTTGGCGGCACGCCGGCGTCGGCAGCGGGCTCTGCCGTGGACGGCGCCGCCCAAGCCACACGCGCGCGCCAGCTGCCCCCTGGGAACAACCCAAGCCTATCCACAAGCCGTCGGCACGCGCTCGTCGCCGCCACGTAGTCCTGCAGCTACAGAACAGCGGTCGCCGGCGATCCTATCCACGGCCGCCGCGGGACCGACCTCAAGCGCCTATATAAGGAGATCCCGAGCACAACCTAGCACTCAAGCAACCTCATTCTAACCCCCTAGTGCCCCCATCACACAGCAATCGACGTCGGGAAGCTTTCTTCCCCGCCTCCGGCCAGTTCGGTCGCCGCCGCAATCCAGTACAATACGTCGCAGCCAGGCCCTCCCCCGCCCATCCAACGCCACCAACCATCTCCCTATAGTCTTGCGGAGCTGCCTAGCGCCTCAGCCTCGACCAAGGACCACCATAGCCCGAAGCCCACTTTGCTCCCGAACCACCGTCCGCCGCGGAGCTCGGCGCCGGCGACTCCTTCCACCACCGTTGACCCAACGACCACCGGGAGGACCGCCCCGGTCTGGCGGATCCATCCCTGCCCTCGGGGCCCCGTGGGGAGCAGCCGTTCGTCGACGGCGATCGCCGGAGTCCCGCCACCGTTCGGGCAGAGAGAGAGGAGGGAGGAAAGACCAGTCAAACCCGACCAGTGGGCCCGCTGGACCCACTGTCAGTGACCCGCGCGCCCGTCCACTCTGGTTAAGTGATAGCGCAAAGTCCCGAGTACGTCTCCTCTGCTTCGAAAGCGTATTTTTCCCCGAAGCGTTTTCTTTTCTGGTTTTATTTAAAAACAGAACTTTGACTATCTTTGACTGGCTATATCTTTTAAAATAAAACTCCAAATGAGTTGATTCTTTTTTCTACCTCTCTCAAATTTCATCTAGTTTATTTTAAGATTTATTTCAAAAATATTTGGGACAACTTTTTGTACTGTTTTTGAAATGTGTGTTATTTGAATATTTCTCAAAATAGGATTTTGGAGAAAAGGCAACCTTCAAAAAGTGCACCCCCACATGCATACACTTGAAGGCAAGCATTCTGAACCCTGGCTTAATATTTTTGGATGTTGTTGATACGGTTACAACATCACCTTGACATGGAGCATACGCTATTTTATGTGACGATAAGATCATACGCATGAGTGCAAAATGGAGATTTCTTTGCTGTTATAAATGGATATGTTGGTGACAGTGATCATCCTCGTAAGCTTCTCATGCATACCGGAAGGAAGACAGGAAAGTCGCGGTCTTGGGTAGACACGAGCTTGTCCCTAGTTCCTCGTTGAGACGAGTATGTCCGGTATGGCATGGTGAGGCTTGATGAGTGGTAAACTTACCTGTTAATGGAAATATTTTTGTTATGATAATCATGCAGAGAATACTTGAATCTCCTGGGTCGGCCGTAGATCGTGTCTTGTCCAGTAACCCCCATACTTGCTTCGTACTACCACTTGTCCCTGCCATAGGTAGGGTACGGTTCAGTAAGTTGTCAACCCCTTTCTAGCACACACCGTACAGAGAGGCCGTGATGAGGGTCCCATGGCCATGGATTAAAGCCAGTCATCCGGTCCGGGGGCATGGGTGTTTCGGTTGTAGCCGAAGGGGTAGCTCCCCTAGTTTGCACGCGGTATAAATTTTGTGATCCCATGCTACGTCGAGGTTGTAGTGTCCCCACTTAGAGTTTCGCTTGACAGGTGTCGTGGGTGATTCCAGACACCGGTAAGTTAAGCTGGTGTGTGCAGGTCAGGCGTGTTTTCAATTAAAAGACCGTAGACGGAATTAGTCCAGATGGACTAAAGAAATCCGTTACCCGTGGGTAAAGAGTACACCCTCTGCAGAGATTATACATCTATTCGAATAGCCGTGTCCATGGTTAAGGACTACAGTCTGGGATAGGTCAAGTGTCGGTCTTAGTGTCGGTCTTCGGAGGAAAAACTGCTAAACCAGAACTTGGATCATGACTTGTGACTTGTGACGATTATGATTACTATTATTATGGACTAACCATTTACATTATTTGAATTATTGAGTATCCCTAGGACGGTTCTACCTCCTGGATATTCACTGTGATTATCCTTTATAAGCCCTTTATGTGGTGTCGCTCAGACGCCCGACTGCGGCATGCTTGTTATTTAATTATCCTTTATAAGCCCTTTATGTGGTGTCGCATAGACACCCGACTGTGGCATGTTTGTCATTTCTTTATTATTTATAAGCCCTTTATGTGGTGTCGCATAGACACCCGACTGTGGCACGATTGTTATTTCTTTTATTTATAAGCCCTTTATGTGGTGTCGCATAGACGCCCGACTGTGGCATGCGTGTTATTTCTTTTATTTATAAGCCCCTTATGTGGTGTCGCTCAGACGCCCGACTGAGGCATGATTTATTTTACTTTCCTTTCGAGGCGTCGCTTCAGACACTCAATCGGTGCATTCTATGCCTACTCCCGTAATGCATTTTTAACTTGCACGCGTGCATCATGAATATTTTGTTTATCTCATGACTGACGTTATGGTCATAGAATATTTCGGAGCATGATTACCCCTGGTTATATTATACCCGTGTTCTTGATGTTTGCGAGTACATTCAAACGTACTCACTGGCTTGTCCCTGGCTATTGTCTTGGCCAGATTTCTTGCGTGGGGAAGAGCGTTACGACGACGGCCCCGGAACCTACGCAGTGTTGACAGAAGCCTTGCAAAGATAGGAGTTATCTTGGTCAGCTGTTCTTGTGGGAAATGGAGTCCCATAGACGCAGATGAACCACAAACCGCTTCCTCCATCAACCACTAAGAAACCAAGTGTTGTACTCATAGGCCACATTGGTCTTGTACTTCATATTTTGTACTTTGCTTGGAATTTCTTGTATCAAGTTGGTGCCTCATCAGCTAACAGTAATCCTGGGGCTGGTGAGCATAAGAGCCATTTTCAGGAGAATTAATATCCCGAAAACCCGGTCCTGACAGACTTGGTATTAGAGCCAGGCTGACCATTGGCTAATCCTATCTTAGCCAGGTCAATAAACCTAGGTTAACCAACCCACCAGACCTAAACCCAACCCCGGCCAAGCTTCTCGTGTAAGATAGCCACACAGTGACCCCGACGCTTTTGGCAGTCGGTGCCCAACCTATCAGCTTAGTCTGTCGATCACGCGCCAGTGACCGACACCTAACTTGTCTCATTCGCAAGCGTGCGAAGGAAGACTCCGCCCCTTTTTCTATAAAAAAGGTACGCTAGCCTCAACCCAGCACAGCCTCTTTCCCAAACCAAGTCACGATGCCTGGCCCCATTGTTCACAATGAGACCACAGCAACCAACCTTGGAGGTTTTGTGACCGTACTCGCAAACCTCACCCGCCGTGCCTATGCATTAGAAGAGCCCCCAGAATATGTTGTGTACCAAGAACTCGTGAGCGGTGAGAGCCGTCAGTTTTGGGCCACTGTACACACCTATGGTAGGGGTCTATCGCCAGAACGTCCCTACAGGTTCACTGGAAGGACCACTTCCTTTGAGCCACAAGCCATCCAACTGGCAGCTCGAGAAGCTATAGTTCAGCTCCGGCACTTGTCGCCCAGAGTTAACTGTCGCTCGTTCTACTACTACCCCAGTCGTAACGGGTATGGTAGGCCGCCCTAGGTTGCCAACGGAGATCACGAGACGGATCCTGCACTATTGCATCTGGTGCGCTATGTAAGTGCACTAGAGGAACTGTTCGATCAAATCACCCTTGATCTGATCGCAGCCCGTGGAAAACTGTTTCGCCGAGCCCCGGCGAGAGGAGAAGTGGAGCCCGACGCCGACAACCCAGTCGTGCTGTTTGGACACCCGATCGAGCCCTTGAGGTCTGCCCCAGCCATCGACCAAAATACGTTGGTGTCCCCAGAAGCGCTTCGTCGCCTTTTGGGAACCCGTTCCAACGGGATTGTGGCCAGCAACCCCCGCGATGGTTATCACCACTACCCCGACCCTGCAGCCCCTCAACCTCATCCGGCTAATCCCGACGGTGAAACCGGTGGAGAAGCTTCGACGTCCACTAGGCAAGCCCGCTTAGATATTAACGGAGTAGGCTAAGTCACTCGAGTAGTAACGAGCCTTATTATTTCTACGCCTTGTAATTGTGTGATCCTGTATCACCATTATTAAAGGATGTCTGCTTGTGCGCCCCAGTACCAGAGACGTTTTCTCAGGACCCTGTCCTTTTGCCGTTTTCATTGTAAACGTCATAGCTATGTTTATTTGTGTGTTACAGTGTGACACCCTAAAATTTTGACCTTGTTTTTTTTTTAATTTTGCCAGGAAATTAAACTTTTCCATTTGTCAAGATTTACCCGTTTGTTATTTTGGATTTTTACCTCTAGTGAAAAAACTTTCAAAAGGTATTGTTGGACCTATGTGCCCTATTTATAAAAAACAATTCTTTATCAGGGGATTTATTTGCATAATTGTTTCTCAGAGCTTTATTCTTTTAAAAATGATCTTTCAGAAAATTTAGAGCCTGTTTTGCACTGCAACCATTTGACAAATGCCTTTAAATATTCCACCAAAATTTGGGGATGTCATGTGATGTTTCCACATCACTTTTATGCAAAAATATCTGTTGACCATTGGAGATTTTGAGCTCTACACCAACTTTTCCAATCTGGTCCAGTGGGCACTTTTGCACTACAACCCATTTAAATATTTCTTTAAAAATTCTTCCAAGTGTTTGGAGATGTCAGTGGATGCATACAATTCATCTTCATGCAAAAACCCAGTGATGTTCTTTGAAAAATTTGAGTGAATCACCCTCCTTTTCATTCTGGCCCAATTTGGTGATTTGTACAGCAACTCTATTTTATTTTGCTCCAATGCCCATGACCTTTTTCCTGCTTTTAACCCTTCCTTCAAAACCCTTAAGTCCAGGAGAGTGGACTCATTGGTGGTTTTTAAGTGCATGCCATAAACCCTTTTTCTTTCTGTCCAAAACTGTGGTTTTGCAAAACTTGCACTAACAAGTTTCTGGTTTTGCCCATATGATCTTGCCTTCATCATCCACACCTAAAGAGACCCTGATCTGGAGATTTTGGCCACTCCAAGAGTTGCCTAGATGCTTTTGGCATTCTGTCGAACACCTGGGGTGCACAGTCAATTTTGGGCATGTTTCCTAGTTTGTACTGTGATCATGCTCCAATGACCTAGCAACCATGTCCACGGAACTCCCAGCTATCTTTAGCCTAGTCCTGTTAATTGCCAGCTCCACCCTCACGCGCTAGACCGCCCTGGCATTTCGTCGAGCAGGTTCCGTGCGTGCTCTGGGCACGCCCAGAGCGCACGTTTTGCACGCGCGCGCACTGAGCCGCCGCGCTGCACTGCCACACTCGATGCGACCCGTCCCTGGCCCCTGCTCAACCGCTGAACCGCGCACTAGCTCGCCCACTCTCCACGCCACCTCTGGCGCCCTGCAGCACCGCTGGCAGAGCTCTTGGCAGCACGCCGGCGTCGGCAGCGAACCTCTGACATGGACGGCGCCGCCCAAGCCACCCCAGCGCGCCAGCTGCCCCCGTGAACAGCTCAGTCTTATCCCGAAGCTCGTCGGCACGCGCTCGTCGCCGCCACGTCGCCCTGCAGCTACAGCACGGCTGTCGCCGGCGGTCTTATCCTCAGCCGCCGCGGCCCAACCCCGAGCGCCTATTTAAGGGACCCCCGAGCTCGTGTAAGACCTCAAGCGACCTCATACCTTCCCCCTGGTTCTCCCCTAGCCGTAGATTGACCGGCCAGGGCCATCTTCCCGAAATCCGGCCGGTTCGGCCGCCGCCGAGCTCCGGTGAAATACATCGCAGCCAGCCACTCTCTCGCCCAACCGACGCCACCAGTAGCTTCCCCTTGTCCTTGCGGAGCTGCCCAGCTACCCAACCTCGATCGGAGACCATCGGAGCCCAAAAACCACTTCACCACCGTAGCCCCCTCCGCCGCGGAGCTCGCCGCCGGCGATTTCTTTCCCCCCCGACGACCCAGCGACCACCGAGAGGACCGCCCCGACCTAGCAAGTCCATCCCTGCCCTCAGGTGCCCTCGAAGAGCCGCCGTTCGTCGATGGTGATCGCCGGAGGCCGCCACCGTTCGAGCAGAGGGAGAGAGGAGGGAGGGAAGAACAGTCAAACCTGACCAGTGGGCCCTCTGGACCCACTGTCAGTGACCCGCGCGTCCGTCCCCTCTGATTAAGTGAAGGCGCGGACGTCCTGAGTACGTCTCCTCTACTGCAAAAGCGCATTTCTCCCGAAACGTTTTCTTTTCTGGTTTTATTTAAAAACAGAGATTTGACCAAGCTTTGACTGGCTATAACTTTTAAAATAAAGCTCCAAATGAGTTGATTCTTTTTCCTACCTCTCTCAAATTTCGTCTAGTTTATTTTAAGATTTATTTCAAAAAATATTTGAGACAACTTTTTGTACTGTGTTTGAAATATTTGTTATTTGAATATTTCTCAAAATAGGAAAAATGGAGAGAGGGGAAAGCTTTCAAAAAGTGCATCCTTTGCATACTCTTGAAGGCAAGCATTTCTGAACTCTGGCATAATATTTTGTTGTGGTGTTCTGATACGGTTACAACACCATTTGACTTGGATTATGCGTTAACTTTATGTAACGATAAAGTCTCGTGCATGAGTTTTTTTTGGAGATATTTTGTGGTCAACAATGGATACGCTAGTGTTTTGGATCATCCTCGTGAGCTTCTCATGCATACCGGAAGGAAGCCGGGAAAGTCGTGGTCTTGAGTAGACACGAGCTTGTCCCTAGTTCCTCGTCGAGACGAGTATGTCCGGTATGGCATGGTGAGGCTTGATGAGTGGTGATTTATTCCTTTAATGGTAACATTGTTGGTTATGCTGATCATTCGGAGAATACTTGGACCACCTGAGTCAGTCGTAGGTCGAGTCTTGATCAGTATCTTCCCAAATTGTTTGTACTGCCACTTGTCCCTGTCGCAAACGGGGTATGGTTCAGTAAGTTGTCAACCCCTTACCAAACCACACACCGTACAGAGAGGCCATGGTGGAAGATACCGGGTGCATCCGGTAGGCATGCCACCTGGTACGGGGGCATGGGTGTTTCCGGTTGGGACCGAGAGGGGGGCACCCCTTAGAGCGCGCGTATATAAATTTGATCCCATGCTACGTCGAGGTTGTAGCCTCCCCACTTAGAGTTTTGCTTGGCAAGTGTCGTGGGTGATTCCAGACACCGGTTAGTTAAGCTGGTGTGTGCAGGTCAGGCGAGTTTTCAATTAAAAGGCTGTAGACGGGATTAGTCCTGAAGGACTAAATAAATCCGTTACTCGTGGGTGGAAAGTACACCCTCTGCAGAGGTCATATCCATTTGGATAGCCATGTTCATGAGTAAGGACTTCAGTCTGAGATAGATCATAGTAACGGTATTCGGATGGAGACACGGTTAAGCTAGATCATAGTAACGGTTTTTCGGATGGAGACACGGCTAACTGGATCATAGTAACGGTATTCGGGTGGAGAACGAATTAGCTAGAACTCAGTGACGGTCTTCGGATGGAGAAACGGCTAAACTAGATTTTTGTTTATGACCTGTGACATCTGAGGATCATGTTTTATTATTATTGTTATTATGGACTAACCATTTACATTATGTACTTTATTGAGTATCCCTGGGATGGTTCTACCTCCTGGATATTCACTATGATATATCTTTTATAAGCCCTTTATGTGGTGTCGCTCAGACGCCCGACTACGGCATGCTTGTTGTTTATTTATCTTTTATAAGCCCTTTATGTGGTGTCGCTCAGACGCCCGACTGCGTCATGCTTGTTGTTTATTTATCTTTTATAAGCCCTTTCTGTGGTGTCGCTCAGACGCCCGACTGCGGCATTGTTAAGTTATTTGCAACCTTTCGAGGAGTCATTTTAGACACTCGCTCAGTACATTTGTTTTACCTCCGTATTGCATGTCCATATTTTCTCTGCATACGTGCATCGCAGATTTTCGTTAAATTCATGGCAGACTTATCATCATAAAAATATTTCGGAGTATGATTATCTCTTATTATATTATACCCGTGTTCTGAATGTTTGCGAGTACATTCCAACGTACTCACTAGCCTGTCCCTGGCTATTGTCTTGGCCAGATTCCTTGTCTGGAGATAAGCATCGCGACGACAGCCCCGGAACCTACGCTACGACGATAGTAGCCTCGCGAAGATAGGAGTTATCCTGGTCAGCTGTTCTTGTGGGAAATGGAGTCCCATAGAAACAGATGAACCACAGACCGCTTCCGCCATCAGCCACTAGAAACCAAATGTTGTACTCCTAGGCCACAATGTCTTGTACTACATGTTTTTGTACATTGCTTGGAATTCTTGTATCATGTTGGTGTCTCATCAGCTAATAGTAATCCTGGGGCTGGTGAGCATAAAGGTCGTTTTCTGGGAAATTGATATCCCGAAAATCCGGTCGTGACATACAGCTTATGTTTGTACCCTAAATTTCTGCTATGAGCAAACTCTTGTTTTCAACTAATGGGAGTATTATTTTTAAAACAACCCTTAGCAAATCTCGAGGACGAGATTTTTTTCTTAAGGGGGGTAGTGTTGTCACACCCCAAAAATTTGACCTTGTTTTATTAATTAAAATTTTGCCAGGAAATTAATTTTTTTTATTTTTCTGGATTTCTCCTTTGATTTCAGAACCCATCTTCTCTTTAAGATTGTGGGTTTTTACCTCAAGTGGAAACTTTCCAAAAGTATTATTGGTCTTGTATGCCCTCTTTATAAAAAAAATTCCTTATTAGTGGATTTATTTGCATAATTGTTTTTCATGAGCTTTATTCTTTTAAAATGATATTCCATAAATTTGGAGCCCCTTTTGCACTGCAACCTTTTGATAAATGCATTTAAAATTTTCACCAAAATTTGGGGATGTCATGTGAGGTTTCCACATCACTTTTATGCAAAAATATCTTTTGGTTATTGGAGGTTTTGAGCTCTACATCAATTTTCAAATCTGGTGCAGTAGGTATTTTTGCACTACAACCTATTTAAATATTCTTCTAAAACTTCTTCCAAGTGTTTGGAGCTGTCAGTGGATGCTCATAATTCAACTTCATGCAAAAGCCCAGTGTTGTTCTTTGAAAAATTTGAGTGAATCATCCTCATCTTCATTCTGCTCCAGTTTGGTGATTTGTACTGCAACCCTATTTTATTTTGCTCTAGTACCCATGAGCTTTTTCCTACTTATAGTCATCCCTACCAAACCCTTAACTCCAGGAGATTGGACCCATTGGAGTACTTTTAGTGCATGCAATGATAGCCTTTAGTTTCTGCCCAAAACTGGTTTTCTCAAAAACTTGCACTAACAAATTTCTGTTTTTGCCAAACTAACCCTACCACCTTCTTTAGCTCCTAAAGAGACTAGGATCTGGGGAGTTTGGCCACCCCAAGAGTTTCCTAGATGCCCATGGCATTCTGTCGAACACCCTGTGTGCAGGAACAGTTTGGCATGTTTTCTAGTTTGCAGTGTGAGCTTGAGCCCCTGACCCATCCAGCATGTCCACTAACCTCCTAGCTATCCCTAACCCTGGCCTGGTAACTACCAGCATCACCCAAGCCCTCTAGCACGCGCTGGCTTTTCCTCGAACACCTGGTGTGCGTGCTCTGGGCGCGGCCAGAGCGCGCGTTTTGCACGTGCGTGCGCTCGGGTCGCCGCGTCGCACCCCTGGCCCTTGCTCACCTGCAGAGCCGCGCCCTGCCCTCGCCCACTCACCAGAACCCTCCAAGCCTCTCTGGCGCCCTACAGCGCCGCCGTCAGGGCCCCCTTAGCGGCACGCCGACGTCGGCAGCGGGCTCTGCCGTGGACGGCGCCGCCCAAGCCACCCGCGCGCGCCAGCTGCCCCCTGGGAGCAGCCCGAGCCTATCCACAAGCCGTCGGCACGCGCTCGTCGCCGCCACGTAGTCCTGCAGCTACAGAACAGCGGTCGCCGGCGATCCTATCCACGGCCGCCGCGGGACCGACTTCGAGCGCCTATATAAGGAGATCCCGAGCTCAACCTAGCACTCAAGCAACCTCATTCTAACCCCCTAGTGCCCCCATCACCCAGCAATCGACGTCGGGAAGCTTTCTTCCCCGCCTCCGGCCAGTTCGGTCGCCGCCGTAATCCAGTACAATACGTCGCAGCCAGGCCCTCCCCCGCCCATCCAACGCCACCAACCGTCTCCCCATAGTCTTGCGGAGCTGCCTAGCGCGTCAGCCTCGACCAAGGACCACCATAGCCTGAAGCCCACTTTGCTCCCGAACCACCGTCCGCCGCGGAGCTCGCCGCCGGCGACTCCTTCCACCACCGTCGACCCAACGACCACCGGGAGGACCGCCCCGGTCTGGCGGATCCATCCCTGCCCTCGGGGCCCCGTGGGGAGCAGCCGTTCATCGACGGCGATCACCGGAGTCCCGCCACCATTCGGGCAGAGAGAGAGGAGGGAGGAAAGACCAGTCAAACCCGACCAGTGGGCCCGCTGGACCCACTGTCAGTGACCCACGCGCCCGTCCACTCTGGCTAAGTGATGGCGCAAAGTCCCGAGTACGTCTCCTCTGCTTCGAAAGCGTATTTTTCCCCGAAGCGTTTTATTTTCTGGTTTTATTTAAAAACAGAACTTTGACTGGCTATATCTTTAAAATAAAACTCCAAATGAGTTGATTCTTTTTTCTACCTCTCTCAAATTTCATCTAGTTTATTTTAAGATTTATTTCAAAAATATTTGGGACAACTTTTTGTACTATTTTTGAAATGTGTGTTATTTGAATATTTCTCAAAATAGGATTTTGGAGAAAAGGCAACCTTCAAAAAGTGCACCCCCACATGCATACACTTGAAGGCAAGCATTCTGAACCCTGGCTTAATATTTTTGGATGTTGTTGATATGGTTACAACATCACCTTGACTTGGAGCATACGCTATTTTATGTGACGATAAGATCATACGCATGAGTGCAAAATGGAGATTTCTTTGCTGTTATAAATGGATATGCTGGTGACAGTGATCATCCTCGTAAGCTTCTCATGCATACCGGAAGGAAGACGGGAAAGTCGCGGTCTTGGGTAGACACGAGCTTGTCCCTAGTTCCTCGTTGAGACGAGTATGTCCGGTATGGCATGGTGAGGCTTGATGAGTGGTAAACTTACCTGTTAATGGAAATATTTTTGTTATGATAATCATGTAGAGAATACTTGAACCTCCTGGGTCGGCCGTAGATCGAGTCTTGTCCAGTAACCCCCATACTTGCTTCGTACTACCACTTGTCCCTACCATAGGTAGGGTACGGTTCAGTAAGTTGTCAACCCCTTTCTAGCACACACCGTACAGAGAGGCCGTGATGAGGGTCCCATGGCCATGGATTAAAGCCAGTCATCCGGTCCGGGGGCATGGGTGTTTCGGTTGTAGCCGAAGGGGTAGCTCCCCTAGTTTGCACGCGGTATAAATTTTGTGATCCCATGCTACGTCGAGGTTGTAGCCTCCCCACTTAGAGTTTCGCTTGACAGGTGTCGTGGGTGATTCCAGACACCGGTAAGTTAAGCTGGTGTGTGCAGGTCAGGCGTGTTTTCAATTAAAAGACCATAGACAGAATTAGTCCCGATGGACTAAAGAAATCCGTTACCCGTGGGTAAAGAGTACACCCTCTGCAGAGATTATACATCTATTCGAATAGCCGTGTCCATGGTTAAGGACTACAGTCTGGGATAGGTCAAGTGTCGGTCTTAGTGTCGGTCTTCGGAGGAAAAACTGCTAAACCAGAACTTGGATCATGACTTGTGACTTGTGACGATTATGATTACTATTATTATGGACTAACCATTTACATTATTTGAATTATTGAGTATCCCTGGGACGGTTCTACCTCCTGGATATTCACTGTGATTATCCTTTATAAGCCCTTTATGTGGTGTCGCTCAGACGCCCGACTGCGGCATGCTTGTTATTTAATTATCCTTTATAAGCCCTTTATGTGGTGTCGCATAGACACCCGACTGTGGCATGTTTGTCATTTCTTTATTATTTATAAGCCCTTTATGTGGTGTCACATAGACGCCCGACTGTGGCACGATTGTTATTTCTTTTATTTATAAGCCCTTTATGTGGTGTCGCATAGACGCCCGACTGTGGCATGCGTGTTATTTCTTTTATTTATAATCCCCTTATGTGGTGTCGCTCAGATGCCCGACTGAGGCATGATTTATTTTACTTTCCTTTCGAGGCGTCGCTTCAGACACTCGATCGGTGCATTCTATGCCTACTCCCGTAATGCATTTTGAACTTGCATGCGTGCATCATGAATATTTTGTTTATCTCGTGACTGATGTTATGGTCATAGAATATTTCGGAGCATGATTAACCCTGGTTATATTATACCCGTGTTCTTGATGTTTGCGAGTACATTCAAATGTACGCACTGGCTTGTCCCTGGCTATTGTCTTGGCTAGATTTCTTGCGTGGAGAAGAGCGTTACGACGACGGCCCCGGAATCTACGCAGTGTTGACAGCAGCCTCGCGAAGATAGGAGTTATCCTGGTCAGCTGTTCTTGTGGGAAATGGAGTCCCATAGACGCAGATGAACCACAAACCGCTTTCGCCATCAACCACTAAGAAACCAAGTGTTGTACTCATAGGCCACATTGGTCTTGTACTTCATATTTTGTACTTTGCTTGGAATTTCTTGTATCAAGTTGGTGCCTCATCAGCTAACAGTAATCCTGGGGCTGGTGAGCATAAGGGCCATTTTCAGGAGAATTAATATCCCGAAAACCCGGTCCTGACAGAGTTGTTGGAAAACTCAACAGCGAAAAGAATAAGCTTCTTGTGGGCTTATGGAAAAGACCTCAAAATTTGAGTTGCAATTCTGCCACTAACGAAAACAAATAATATAGTTGATAACACCAGTGAGATGAAACACTTCTCCCACCAAGGTGATAGAGAGATAACTTGGATCATTGGGATAACACCACAATAGCAACATTCCTTAGGGAAAGCTTTTGGTGAAATCTACACCAAGATAACTCCAACAAAGAGATTATTATGGGTTGAAACAACTCATGGACAAAGAAAAATATGATGGATTTAAAATATCGCATTCTTGACAACTTGAATCGCGAAGGAAAATTATCAAGAATGACATAACACCGTCTCAAGAGATAAGGTAGAAGGAATTGCACTTCGGAATGCAAGATGAAAAATGCTTGAACTCCTCAAAACAAAACATGTGTTGAACACCATGTTTATCTTTGCGTATAGCTTGGCGGATCATAAGTTCGAGAGAAATCTTGAAGAACAATTGAAGAATGAAAAGAATCCTTGACGAACCACCATGTGAACCTTCCATGAAGAACTCCGGTAAAACAAGGATGTTAGAAAGAGAGAGAAGTTGAAAACACAAGGTGAAGCCTTGCAATGATTTAGATGGAGTTCGCGACGAGATAAAGCGGAAAAACTTGGAACTCCGGAAGAAGGAATTAATCACTTGGATGAAACAAGAACAAGAATTATGTTATACGTATCCTTCACAAATTTAGATTGCTGACAAGCAACGGATTTGGCATACTACTTATTCTCGTTGAAAAAGGATTTAAGAGAGATATTGCTCAAACTTGAGAATAGTCTTCAACGATCCGCCGGTAGGATTTGGAAAGAATGAATGAATTGATATGATAACCAAGAAAATAGAACTCTTGAACTAACCACCGTAAGAATTGGAAATGAAAGTAGCAAAGGCACAATTCACCGGGAAGAATTTGAAAACGAATGAAGATACTTGAGGGGATATAGATACAAGTAAACGAATAGATGACGAGCTGATTAGAGAATACTTGAATGATGCACTGGTAAGATTTGGAGAATGAGATCTGAAAGCTGAGAATGAATAATTCTAAGATGATGGCTCCAGAGAATCAAGCTGAAAAGACTCCTGAATTGCTCCGGATGGGTGAAAAGAATTCTCACAATCAAAACAATTATGAGAGGATGGCAACAAGTTAGAACCACGCATCTTTGAGAGAACGTATTATATTGAAGAGAAACTCTTCTTCAGTCTTCAAATGTTGAGAATGATGACGAGAAACACCACCATGAATTATTGACGCACTCCGGAACCATGAAGAATAGAAAGGTTGAATCAACAATGAAAAGAATTTGAAAGATCTTGGAGAAAGACATATGACTGATGATAACCCATTCTTACGTCAAACTTTGAAAAGAATTTTAGAAGCTCCGGGAAAATTAGAAGAGTCAGGTAGGATCCTGGGAAAAGACCTGTGGGTTAAGGCCCACTCAGAAGATACACTGTTGAATGATTTAGAAGAGAGATTGCACCGGTAGAATTAAATGGCTCAAAAGAGATAACAACCTCGAGATATCTTGAACAAATTAGGAATGATAACACGAATCTTCTGAGATATCTTCAGCACACCAGAACAAATGGAAAGCGAGAGGTGAATGATTAAGAGATGCACCGGCATGAGAAAAACATTTGAAACAAGGAAAGGAATGTGACCAACATTGAAGGCTTGAATTTTGTCCACCGGAGAAGAAAAAGAATGAAGAATGATAAACTTGAAGAACATCTTCATGAGAACCACCGGGTAAGAACATTGATGGAAAAGAATGGAGAGACTTCCCATCTATAAGATGGATACTTGATTAAGAAATCTGAGTCCTTGCAGAAAAAGGGTGGGAGGGCGGGGAAAACAAAGACAACTTGGGACGGATGAAGCAAACACCGTTGCAAAGAACTGAGAATTGATCTCGCGAATGTTGAAATGTCGGATCCACTTGAAAAAGAGCACGTCGGTTGGAAAAGAATTGGCATGACAATCTCGATGATCAAGAAGGATTGGTATTCACATAGAAGTATGAGAACACCGCTTAGGAAAGGTAAGGAATCAACACTTGACTTCGAAGCAACTCGAATACCCCAACTCAAAACAAAACAAAGGATTGACTTGCAGAATAAGCCGGAACAAACATATGATAGAGATTTCGTCCGAAG
This sequence comes from Triticum aestivum, assembly GCF_018294505.1. Classification (NCBI taxonomy): domain Eukaryota; kingdom Viridiplantae; phylum Streptophyta; class Magnoliopsida; order Poales; family Poaceae; genus Triticum; species Triticum aestivum. The sequence continues at coordinate 76,733,790 of NC_057802.1, read as the reverse complement.
TTTTTGTGGTGGGGCCCACACGGGCTCGATCGTGCAGCACCATCATGTACAAGGCAGTGCACATGACATACGAAGCGTCCCCGAGTCAGCATAGCCAAGGACTCTTTAAGACACTACGAGACCACTATAAAACCAACCGTGGATAGGCGGACCACTAGACGTCGAACCCCAATCTCATATCATGCATCTTTGGAAAGATGTCCTAGGAGCTACTTGAATTCCCACTTATAAACTCCCGAAACTTTCTGGTTATGCAATCAGGTGTTGGGGATACAGGGGACGCAATATATCTCACCCAAACTAACAATACCTAGATCCAGCTGTATCCATCCTTCAACACATAACCAAGAAACCTTCGGAAATCATTTACCTCAACCTTAGAAAAGCATCCGTTATACGAGTTATGGCAATACTCCCGAACTCCCGCCCCAGTACTGGGTGGCGTCGAGGTGATCTCACCAACAACTGCATAAAAGAGATTTTTGATGTCGGCGAAACTCAGGTATTCCAGAACTGCAACGATAAAATTGTGACGACAACACCTCGGAGCTCAACTCCCCGGGACACTGCCACAACCCCTAAATGTCAGGAGGCACCAAGAACAATGTTCTCGTCACAAAACCATCGGAACGATTCCAAGATACCTGCGTGATCTAAAAAAAATTTAGTGAAATTTGAGGAGAGAAGAGTCAAAACTTCTACGTCAGGGGGCCTCACCAGAGCGACGAAGGGACTCAGGAGTAAAAAGAATCCTACTCTCCGATATATATAATCCTAAGACTAAAAACATTTTTTTTCTAGACTCAACAACGCCAGCGATTCGATCAAGCAGGGGGCTCCTAAGTCAGGCCTGGCTCTGATTACCAACTTGTAACGCCCACGATGCGGCTATATCTCCCACGTGTCGAGGCACGACTTGGAGGCATAACCGCATGGTGGTTTTGTCGCAAGAAGGTTCATCTTCACACAATCCCATGTAATGAACAAGAATGGGATAAAGAGTTGGCTTACAATCGGCACTTCACACAATACATAAATTAAACATACATCATTCAGAGTACAATAAAGGTCCGAGTACGGAACCGAAATGAAAGAAGACAACCCCAAATGCTAGATCCCCGATCGTCCCAACTGGGCTCCGCTGCTGATCATCAGGAAACGGAACATAGTAACGACCAAGTTCCTCGTCGAACTCCCACTTGAGCTCGGTTGCATCACCTGCACTGGTATCGTCGGCACCTGCAACTATTTTGGTAGAATCTGTGAGTCACGAGGACTCAGCAATCTCACACCCACGAGATCAAGACTATTTAAGCTTATAGGAAGGTTGGGGTAATGAGGTGGAGCTGCAGCAAGCACTAAGCAAATATGGTGGCTAACATATGCAAGTAAGAGCGAGAAGAGAAGCAACGCCTCGGTCGAGAAGTTAGAAGTTATCTAGAAGTAATCCTGAAACTACTTACGTTCATACATAACCCAAGCCATGTTCACTTCCCGGACTCCGCCGAAAAGAGACCATCATGACTACACACGCGGTTGATGCATTTTAATTAAGTCAAGTGTCAAGTTCTCTACAACCGGACATTAACAAATTCCCATCTGCCACATAACCGCGGGCACGGCTTTCGAAAGATAATACGCTGCAGGGGTGTCCCAACTTAGCCCATCACAAGCTCTCATGGTCAACGAAGGACATACCTTCTCCCGGGAAGACTCGATCAGTCTTGGAATCCCGGTTTACAAGACATTTCGACAATGGTAAAACAAGACCAGCAAAGCCGCCCGATGTGCCGACAAATCCCGATAGGAGCTTCACATATCTCGTTCTCAGGGCACACCGGATGAACACTACGTACAACTAAAACCAGTCCTCGAGCTTCCCCGAGGTGGCGCTGCAAGTGGCTCTAGTTCGGACCAACACTCAGAGGAGCACTGGCCCGGGGGCTGGGGTAAAATAAAGATGACCCTCGGGCTCGTGAAAACCCAAGGGAAAAAGGCTTAGGTGGCAAATGGTAAAACCAAGGTTGGGCCTTGCTGGAGGAGTTTTATTCAAGGCGAACTGTCATGGGGGTCCCGTAAATCACCCAACCACGTAAGGAACGCAAAATCAAGGAACATAACACCGGTATGACGAAAACTAGGGCGGCAAGAGTGGAACAAGACACCAGGCATAAGGCCCAGCCTTCCACCCTTTACCAAGTATATATATATGCATTAATTAAATAAGAGATATTGTGATATGCCAAAATATCCATGTTCCAACATGGAACCAACTTCAACTTCACCTGCAACTAGCAACGCTATAAGAAGGGCTGAGCAAAAGCGGTAACTTAGCCAAACAACGGTTTGCTAGGAAAGGATGGTTAGAGGCTTGACATGGCAACATGGGAGGCATGATATAGCAAGTGGTAGGTAGCGCAGCATAGCAATAGAGCGAACAACTAGAAAGCAAAGATAGAAATGATTTCGACGGTATGGTCATCTTGCCTGAGATCCCTCAAGGAAGTAGAACGAGTCCATGAAGAAGACAAAAGGACGTAGTCAAACAGATCCTCACAACTCCGGAACGAAACCGAAGCTAACGATAGAAGCAACCCGGAAAGAAGCAAGCAACATAATAAACAACCATCACATAAACATGGCATGATGCGCAACCAAGTATGATGCATGTCCGGTTTAAAGAGGCATGGCATGGCAAAGTGCAGAAACAATACTACAAATTAAGTGGAGCTCAATATGCAACGAGTTGCATATTAACAAAACACCACATTCAAGTTATTTAGTTCGCTCTTGTTTATGTACCCAACAATATTAAGTGTTATTTAACATGGCAAGAGGTGAAGCATGAGTAAACTAACTATTTAGGCAAGTTTAAATGAGGTCGGAACAACAAATAAAAATTCCGAAAATCCTCATATGCATACTTTGGAATTGGTATTATTCTGCCCTAAATCACATTTTAGAGTTGTTAAATATGCAAAGTAATGCCACCATGTTAAACTATGCATTTTTCCATCCCATTTACATATAAACTTTTAGCATGGCATCTAGCAAAATAAATGCAAACAACATTTTAAACATTTTAAGCATGGATGACAGCAGCCTATTATGAAACTAGACAAAATTCTAAGCATTTTACATATAGAAAATTATTCACATATGATGTATGGTTAATTAGTTATTAGATGCATGAATACTAGGGGTTTTTCTGCAAAACTGTTAAACACTGGATAATGCTAAAATCGCAGAACTAAAAAAAAACATATACGGGCCGAAACTGGGGCGGACTGGCGCAGGACTGGTGGGTGGCTCACCATGTGGGCTTGGCCCAAACTATGGAGAGGCCTGGCAGGTTGGAGGAGAAGGTCGGGCCTTGGCGCTGGAGCGGCCGGCTGGGTAGCAAACCGGTCAATGCGAGCGACAGGGGCATGGCGAGGCGAAGCAGAGGCTGGGCGCTGGCCTTGGCGCAGCTGCTGGTCAACGCAGGGTCCGGAGGCGTCGGCCCCCTGGTTCGAAGCAGAGGCGAAACGCTCGTGTCCTGAGACGAAGCAGAGCGACGAAGCGGCTCGATGCAGAGGCTCGGCGGCAGCGGGACTTGGCGCGACAGGTGAAGCAGAGGAGGTCGCGGGCGTGCGACGCAGTAGAGGGACTTGGCGGGGCGGCGGAGAGGCGCAGGGCTTGATGCACGACGGTGGCGCGGGGACTAGCTTGGTGGCCGGAGACGCGGATCCGGGCCAGTTTGGGTCGGGGAGGCGGGGTAGCAGGCCGGCGTGGAAGAACTCAGGCGGCCATGGCGTTTTCCTGTGCAGAGAGAGACGAGAGGGAGTTGAGAAGGGACGCAGAGAAGAAAAAAGAAGGAAGGAGGAGAAGGGGCGACGCTCATCTCATTGGCCGTTGGTGCTGTTCCGGCAGGGAGGTGGTGGCGCACGGGGGGCTCGGGGCTGCGGCCGGAGCTGCTGCTGCTACCGGTGGACGACGGGGACGACACGAGGTGGCAGGCAGCAGGGAGCTCCTCTCCCTGGCTCGCGACGAGGGGAACGGGGAGGTCTGCATGGGGTGTGGTGGTTGGATGGATCGGGAAGGAGGAGGCTTCGGCTTGCTGTGGTTGGGCGGCGGCGCAAAACGAGGGAGGTGGTCGAAGCGATCTGGTTGGGTGGATGGGGACTCTGAGGTGGGTGGCGGCTGGATCGGGAGGGATCCCGAGGAAGGGGGTGGCGGCGTCAGGTGAGGGAATGGATGGATGGGACAACTAGCGACTAGGGTTTGATCTGCTTAAATAGCATGTGGATTTTTGGTTAGGGGCTAAACGGACCCTTCGATTGAGATCGAACGGTCGAGATAGATAGGTTAGGATAGTCAAAGAAGAAATCAAAGATATTTTAGGAATGTTTGGGGATGATCCGGACTCATTGATAACGACAGCTCGGGTCGGGTTCGGAGAAGTTCGGACGCGCACGAGAGGGGGGTCTGAGAGAGGTCGACAAAGACAAGGAAGAAGCGGCAACTGCGAACGACTACGAGTTTTATGAACACAATGGCAGCGGACTACCGATGCAATGCAAATGATGACATGATGAATGCAGCAAACAAATAAATACACACAACGATAACGAAAAATATGGAAGCCGACTGGAGCATCGGTCTCGGGGCGTTACAAAACTGTGTCACTTTGTTCGTCAGTAAGAAATGTGATGAATTGTCAGCACTGATACTTATATGTGCAAAACCTGTCATCTATCTGCTTGTTTATCTTTCACAGTGAGGATGATATAAGTGTCAAACAAGTGCATTCTCATCAGCTTGCTCAGCTGCTTGCACTACAGCTCCCGAGCAGGGCTAACCTTTCTTGAACTCTATTGAAATGCTGTCAGTTTTTTATATTATTTTGTCGGCGTGTTTAATTACACTGGTGGCGATCTTTGATGCCCAGTGTATGTAATCTGCTGTCTGCTTGTGCTTTATTATCATAGTGGCGAACTTTGATGCCCAGTGGATGTAATATGCCGTAATTTCTTTATTGTATAGTCTAGGTTTTTTTTTTCTTATTCACGATGCTGCAGCTATTTTACTGTATATATATCCTGTCTTTGCAGTAAACCGGCCAAATCGTAAAATTACAGTACATAATCGGGCCGTCATGCAAATCACTATGTATGATCCGCATCATGGGCCCCGTCATCTTGGTCCGTTAACATGCCTAAATGTAAACTGGCCCACTAGTAGATTCGAGCCTTTAATTGGCCGAGTAAACCGTCGGCCCTATTTTCCCAAGAAAACTCAATGGGCTATTAGGAGGATGAAAAGTAGGTTGCACTACAAAAAAAAGACACATCCGTGATATTTTGGGCCGAACAAATTTTTTTTCTGTCATACTTATGACACTTCTATGATGATAATTGTGACAAAACCCGGTATCATCATAGATGTGGTGGGGTCCTACTTCTATGACAAAAAATCATGACAGAAAATGGGCTTTTCGTCCTGGGCGGGCCGGAGACGCAGCTGCATGACATTCTTTGGCCCGTCCATGATGGAAAAAATCGTGGTAGAAGCGAGGGCGAGGAAAATATCGGGGTGTTTCCGGTTATGGTGGGTGGTCGGGGCCGAGCGATGCGCGTTTCTCTCATACACGCACACGCGTGGGTGCCAGACGTTGGGCTCTTTGCTGAACCCGAGCGAGGCGTTGGGCTCTAACTGAACACGAGCGATTGCACTGCAGGCTACGCGTTACTGAACCCGAGCGATCAATCGATGGCTGTTAACTGAACCCGATCGAGCGATTCCTTCGCTACTGCTGCTAACTGAAGCCGATCGATGCTGCCTCTGGATGAACAATGAGCGTTGCTGGGGGTTTGGATGAACAGTTCCCGGTGGGGGTGGATGAACAGGACCCCGTGGTGTTGCCTCTGGATGAACAGGACCCCGATCGATCGAGCCGGTTGGGGCTGGATGAACAGGACCCCGTGGAGGGCTGGATGAACAGGACCACCCCATGGAGGGCTGGATGAACAGTAGACGGTGGAGGGCTGGATGAACAGTAGCCTGTGGAGGGGTGGTTGAACATGAGCCCGTGGAGAGGGCTGGTTGAACAGTAGCCGGTGGAGTAGCGCGCGGTGGAGGCTGGATGAATAGGAGCCCGTGGATGAACAGTCGCAGGTGGAGGCTGGAGGAGGTTGACGGTGGATGAGCAGTAGCCCATGGAGGCTGGAGGGGGTCGACGGTGGTGATGAACAGTATCCCGTGGAGTCCCGTTTTGCGGTACGCCACACCCCTCCTGATGAACAGGACCCCCGTTTCGACCGTAGTGCTCCAACACAAGTCCGTTTCCTCCGTTGTGCCGTACGCCACACCCCTCCAGATCAACAGGACCCCCGTTTCGACCGTAGGAGGTCCGTTTCCTCCGTTCTGCGGTACGCCAGGCCTCGTTTCCATCGGCTGTTCCGTCCAAGCCCTCCCGATGAACACGGCGACGCATTCCGTTCCGACCCAGCCGTTTGGCTCCCCATGAACACGACGACGATGTTGTTTCTCCGTTCCGACCCAGCCATGTACACGAGCCCTGGCCATACGTATGCGCGAGTTGGCGTTCGAGACCCTGCCCGCTGTACGTACGTGTACATCCTACGTGCACGCCTCTACTACGACACATGCGCGCCTCTACATCGACCAGTATGTACGTACACATTCGCGACCAGAATGATAACGCTACGTACGCTTCGACCAGGTGGGTCCCGACTGTCAGGCACTTCCTTGCCTGCGAAGATGTAGCTGGTGGGTCCCAGCTGTCAGGGGGGCGAATCGTTTTTTTTGCCCGGACGCACTTCCTTGCGTAAGAAGATGTAGCTGGTGGGTCCCAGCAGTCAGGGGGAAACATTTTTTTCATGAAATATGGTGGCCCATCCAGTGGGTCCCCACTGTTATGTGGAGGAATAATTATTTTGCGCGTAATAATGAGGCACTTCCTTGCTGCGACCGTGGACCCAGCTGTCAGCCTCTCCACGTACAGTCCATGTCCGATGGAAGCCGTTCCTTGACCATGTTGACCACGCCGCGCCGAGAGCACCAGGGCGGTGGACGACAGCGAGGCCTAGGAAGGGGACGACGCGGAGCCGGGGAAGACGCGGTAGTGGATGCCCACGCGTAGAGGATTATGAGGGTTCACTGGTTCGCTGCGGTGTGAGGCTGCTATCACCACAGAATAACAGGGGGTGTGGGTGAGTAGAGGGATGGCCTGGCCAGCGGTGGGAGTAGTAGGGGGCGGTGAGGCCTCCGCCGCATCGCAGCCGGCCACGGGAGGCAGGAGCACGAGGCATGACCGGCGCTGGTTTGGGCGGCTGGAGCAAGAGGACCAGAGGTTGAAGAAGCACTATGGCCGTTGGATGGACATCGTACGGTCACTAAAGCTAGAATCGTGCATATTGACTAAGTTGACAAAGCCCTCCGTCCCCGTCAACTTAGTATGCCCACAAGTCAGCCTGCCACTATACTGGGTCCCATCTAGCAAGGGGAGTATTCATTTTTTTGTGCATAATAAGGAGGCACTTCCTTGCGTCCGAAGATATAGCTGGTGGGTCCAAGCTGTCAGCGGCGGTAACGTTTTTTTGCGAAATACAGAGGCCCTTTTGGTGGGTCCCAGATGTCAGGTGGAGGAATCATTATTTTGCGCGTAATAAGGAGGCATTTCCTTGCGTGCGGCCGTGGACCCAGCTGTCAGCCTCTCCACGTACAGTCCACTTTAGATGCATGTCGGTCGTTGACCACGTTGACCAGGCCGCGCCGAGAGCACCAGGGCGGTGGACGACGGTGAGGCCTAGGAAGGGAACGACACGGAGGCAGGGAAGACTCGGAAGTTGTTTCCCACGCGGAGGTGAGTACGACTTTATGAGGGTTTACTGGTTTGTCTTCCCTCGCCCGAGAATAACAGCAGGTGTGGGTGAGTAGAGGGATGGCTAGGCCAGCGATGGGAGTACGGTGGGGCGGTGAGGCCTGCGCGGCAGCACAGCCGGCTGCGGGGAGGAGAGAGCAGGCAGTCCCGCCGGCGCTTGTTTGAGCGGCTGGAGCAACAGTCACTGCTTGTGCATCAACCTTTTCTAAGGAAAGCCTCAAATCTGTGGAAAACATCATACAACCCATCTGCCATTATTTCTAATAATATACAACCCATTTGCTAATTCTTAACGTTATTTTGGAGCCCATATTCTTTTTGTTAGCATTACAGCCCATATTGTGGCCACGGTTAAAAATTATACGAAATTTTGCATATTTCGGTGCGGTCCGAACTATTTTTAATCCCGAAATTTCGAGTCACATTCAAATTGATTTTAAAAATAAATGTATATCAATATAAAATCCAACAAATTGTCCACGCATAAAAATCAATGCAATTTAAAATCTCGAAATGAAAAAAATAAATTTGAAACCAATTGCCGGTTTGATGTGTTTTAAAAATGTACAGCCCATTTCTCATTACTGATAGGCCATTTTCTCGGCCAGCCGAATGAAGCTCTCCTCATCTTGAAAGATTTGCAGCCCAACAGGCCTGACAAAGCAACTTACTTGGCAAATCACAAAAAAACTGTGCTGTGGCCGTGGACCCAGCTATCAGCCTCTCCATGTACAGTACTCTTCCGATGGATTCAGTCGTTGACCACATTGACCACGCCGTGCCGAGCTCACCAAGGCGGTGGACGACGGCGAGGCCTAGGAAGGGGATGATGCGGAGCCGGGGAAGACGCGGCAGTGGATGCCCATGCGGAGAGGAGTACGAGGGTTCACTGGTTCGGCTGCGGTGTGAGGCTGCCATCGCCGCAGAATAACACGGGGTGTGGGTGAGTGGAGGGATGGCCTGGCCAGCGGTGGGAGTAGTATGGGCGGTGAGGCTTCTGCGGCAGCACAGCCGGCCACGGGAGGCAGGAGCAGGCGGCACGACCAGCGCTGCTTTCGGCGGCTGGAGCAAGAAGACCAGAGATTGAAGAAGCACTGAGGCTGTTGGATGGACATCATACGGTCATTGGAGCTAGAATCGTTCATATTGACTAAGTTGACAAAGCCCTCCGTCCCCGTCAACTTAGTAGGCCCACAAGTCAGCCTCCCACTGTGGTGGGTCCCACTGGCAGGGAGTATTCATTTTTTTGTGCGCAATAAGGAGGCACTTCCTTGCGTGCGAAGATATAGTTGGTGGGTCCGACCTGTCAGTGGAGGGAACGTTTTTTCGCAAAATACAGAGGCCCTTCAGGCGGGTCCCAGATGTCAGGTGGAGGAATCATTATTTTGCGCGTAATAAGGAGGCATTTCCTTGTGTGCGGCCATGGACCCAGCTGTCAGCCTCTCCACATACAGTCCACTTCTGATGGATGTCGTTCGTTGACCATGTTGACCACGCCGCGCCGAGAGCACCAGAGCGGTGGACGACGGCGAGGCCTACGAAGGGAACGACACGGAGCTGGGGAAGACACGGCAGTGGCTGCGCACGCGGTGGAGAGTACGAGGGTTGACTGGTTCGGCTGTCGTCGCCGGAAAATAACAGGAGGTGTGGGTGAGTATAGGGATAGACAGCCAGGGATGCGAGTATATGATGGGGCCGTGAGGCCTGCCCGGCAGCACAGCCGGCCACGGGAGGCGGGAGCAGGCGGTTCCGACGGCGCTGGTTTGGGCGGCTGGGGTAGGAAGATCAGAGACTGAAGAAGCACGATTGCCGTTAGATTGACATCTAACGGTCTCACACTGGTAGAGTCAATTGTTGACTAAGTTTATTTTTTGATAAACCTTCTGTACGCATGAAATTAGTAGGCCCACAAGTCAGCCTCCAAATCAGTGGCAGACAACATAGAGCCCATTTGCTATTTTTTAATAATTTACAGCCCATTTGCTAATTCTTAAGTAATTTATTACAGCCCATTTTCTGCCCAGGACCACGGTCAAAAAGTTCAACCTTATTTTGCATATTTCGGTGGAGTCCGAACTTATAAACATTTTTTAAGAACTTATTGATTTGCCAAAAAAATCGTTTTGTTTTTGTAAGAAAATAAGACGTGGGACAATTGAGTTGGTTTAAGGGAAAACCAGTGGTAAAAAAAATCAACGCTGGGAGGGAAAACAACAACAAAAATAAGGATGTAAATATGAAAAGGGAATTTTATGTATTTTCAATATAATGATACATGTATATGAACTAGTAAAACTATAGGTAGAGATTAGAAAACGGATGTAGGACATGCGTTTCAAGAGGAAACTAGAACTGGGCTGTGTGTTTGATTCAGTAAAAAAACTGCCTGCGGATGTTGTAAGACAAAATATAACTAACGCCGGCGGGCCAGAGGCCAGTAGATACCTGCTGGATCTTTGTGCCCCATTGTCGTCATGGGCTGGGCCTGTTAAAAACAAAACCAAGCCTGGGCAGTCTACAGCCCAGTTGAAACTTGCTCGACCTGAAAAAGCAATATACATGCTCAATAAACGAGAGAATTCTACAAGTACAGATTGATAACTAGGATGCAGCAGTGATATTGTTTTTTCATCGTGATAATAAGAGCATGCACTTGTTTCGAAAAATTTGGAGAACTAGGAATTCGAACGGCAGGTGCTTATGCTACCCATCAAATAAAAATCAGGTGCCTGAAAATTCGTTTCGAAAAAAATGATTCAGCTTTATATCCACGTCAACCCTCGGCATGATGGTTGGACGCAAATGCCAAGTTCATACCAAAAGATCGTTAACAACAATACCAACTTGCGGACGACAAGGTAGTACAAGTACCAATACCAAACTAACTTATAATCTTTTTACTCCTAGCCCTAGTGTTTGTCTGGTAGAAAATCTTGCAGAGGACCAGCTCCCGATCCTCTTGCTCCAGGTCCCCGAGGTGGTACTGGTGCATCACCCAGTTGGTCCTCAGCTGGTCGAAGTTCTTGTTGGTGTGCAGCACCAGAACCTTTTTGCTGCCCGTCTGCCGGCCGTTGACCATCACCGGCAAGGTATTGCCGGTGTTGTGCCACATCGCGTGCATGCCGCACCCCGGCTGTATCTTGCGACGCGTCCACGTGCCTCTTTTGAACGCCCTGGAATTACGCTGGAAGAAATGCTTGCTTAGGCCACTCAGTGTGATACCTGCAGTATTGTCGAATACAGGTTTTAGTGTACGTAGTTCGCATTTTCATAACATCTTTGGCATGTTGCAGTCACTTGTTTCACTTTTTATTAACTGTCAAATTGTAATTGCTTCACCAGGTCTGCGTCTAAAAAGAAAAATAGAGCTAAAAACAAAGGAATATGTTTGTGCAAGTAGACCGCCGATCGGTGTCTTACCTGGAAGTTTCTCAGGATGGGTGTAGCATATGTCGTGCTCGCTGTCGATGGTTGCTATGAACAAATCGATGAGAGGGTGAGATATCGCGCTGTTAGCACTCACTTTGGCCTCAAGGTGCTCGATCAGCTCCTGATATGTGGGATCGAACTTGACACCAGCTGGCAGCACCGGCCAATCCTTCTTCGACTTGCATGGGTTAATTCCAGTTATATGGTACTCAATGTATGATCAATCGACTGTTTTAAGTGAATGATGAAAGATTTTGACAGATAAGTGGTACTCCAAATCTGAAGTCCAGAATACCCGAACACGCCGCCAGGATTCTTGTGTCACCTCACGCGCAGCGCGTTGTCACGTCAATTCAATGTGTGGACGTGATGAATATTTTGACCGACGTATACTAGTACTGCTACCGTACTACTTACTAGTCATATTTAGTGTCACATTTTAACCATAGGTTTAAATAACAAGTACGCACTTGAAGCCTAAGTGATATATATATATATACTGCACAGCTTCTCCATCATCATTATCAGTACATCCTGCGCAGGTGAGTTAGGATGCACTTCATCCCAGAAAGGTATCTATCCTTCAAACCAGAGGAGTGCCTCAAACTAACAGCAGTACATAATATCCAACAAAAGAGGGTTATGCTATAGCAGCAGAATACATGGCTCAGTCTACATATCAGTACGAATCAAGTTGTGCATATTTTCTGTTGGCATGAACCACATCGCCGCATGTCGGGTTTGCAAAATCCATCCATCACATGGAAGCTTGATGCCTTTCACACACTGAGGATTATCTGGCAACAAGCTGTGTCGACGAATCTCTGGATATGGTGATTCATGAAACCCACGGTATGATGTGAAAACACAGTCCCCCCTGGCGAATGGAAGTTGCATAGCACGGTAATCATCGCCAGTGATATGATCGATGATTGGTTGGATGATCGGACAATTGAGCCCGAGGAACATGGAGTGGTTGCTGGGGTAGTAAACCCGCCTCCAGTTGAATACGTCTGGCCCAACGGAGCTGGGATCTTTCTCGAACACGAAGCAGCCATAGCCATCAATATCACGAACGCCCCAGGCATTGTACTGCATGTGGTTTGATGAAATGGTTTGGTCAATTTGGTACGTGCAAATGAGCATCAAATGACCACCTTCAGCTGAACGAGCGATAAACCACCACCCATCGGCTGGTATGATTCCAGGTCCTGGAATCATGAAGGCCAACGCATTTGTGTCTGCTGCAACAATTCAAATTGGAGACCAAAAGGACAAAAATAAACAATCATGTTCAGAGTATGTGTGGAATTAAGATTATTATAATAGTGACACATATCATAGACAGAGAATTGCAATGCCGTGGTCATAATCATACCCCAAGTTAAAAATAAGCCAATGGCTTTCATATTCTAGCAATATATCATGGTTCAAACATCATGTAACAATGAGAGGAAAACAGATATGACATGGCCTACTCATATTCTACCATAGCACTTACTACAGTTATCATATCAACTCTAAGCAATAACATGTGTTGTTATAAAAATCCTGGAAATGAGAGTAACATATAGCAATCATGAGGTTATACTCGTAATATCTATTCTAACAATTATTAGATACCAATTGTTCTCATATCAACTCTAACAATAACATGTGTGGTCATAAAAATCTAGGAAATGAGAGGAACATATAGCAATGATGTGGTTATAGACATACTATATATTCTAAATTTGTAACAATGAATAGGCAGTCGTATTCTTAAGGTAAAGATAAGATGAGATAGAACAATTACACGACGATAGATTCCACCATTATAGGCAGCCAATCTGTGCGTCGATCTGATAAACGATGCCATCATGCACTATAGCATCAGACAGAAGTATTGGGTAAAGAGGATCAACGCTGAGCCATAGCCATGTATGGCGACCGGATTCCAGATAGACTAATCCCATGTTGAACACGACACTGAGCTTGTGATCCATGTAGTCTTCTGATGGTGTGGGCACTTCGCAGATTACAACCTTCAGCAAACAAAGGTCGAGCCAAAAGCTCGACGCGTCTCGTGCATAGTAGGCAGGAGTGTCCGGCGGGCCGCGAGGCTCGATGGCGGCGGTATCAAAAGATGGAAGGGTGATCTCTCGCTGGGTGTAGATATCCACGAGACGCCACGGACTACCGGATTGGTGGATGAGGACGATCGAGTTGGCCTTCATGCCCGCCCAGTAGTGGACGCGCATGAAGGACAAGTGGACGGGTAGTGGTAGCATGTCGAGGGGCACCACGACAACCTCTGTAGGATCGTCAAGTCGGTGTCTGGGCCACCTGCGAGGATCGGGCATCAGCAAGCAGGGTATCTTGAAATGAGCCGGCCGTTTGCAGACGAGTAGACGGTACAAAGACACCGAGCATGCGGCTAGACGGACGGTGCTGAGTAGGTCCATACGATTACAAATCTGCTCCAAGAGAACATCGGGGAGGGAATTCCAATCGCGGCTCTGCGTGTCAGTCGGTTCTGCCATTGGGGTTTTCAGTGCCTGCGAGCCAGCGGGGAAGTGGATTCGGGCGGGCGAGCGAAGAAGCTTCTCCTCATGTGGCCGAGCAGTGAGCGGGGGCATATGGTACGCGCGAGCTACCAAGGAAGATAGCGCGGGTGGGCGAGCAGTGAGCGGGGGGAAATGGTATGCGGCCGACGATGGGGAAGAGAGGAGGAAGAAGAAGAGAGGAGGAAGAAGAGTGGAAGATGGGGAAGAAAGTGCATTAAATCTCAATTCTACTACTACTACGAGGATATACCATCCTTCGGAGTGTAAATAGTTACACCGATGACATGTGGGTCTACCACAAGAGGGCCCATATGTCAGTTAATGGAGGACAGAAGCGTGCTCTACTGGCAAACATGATGGCAGTACTGGGTAAGGCTGATTTAGTAACACCAACACGCTGGTTCACCTTATTAATTAAGTGTCCCATCTGCTGCAGCGTGTATTGTCACTTCACTGCGAAGACTAGTTGAATAGTTCTCTCTAACCGAGATGGGGAATAATGGATTGCGAAGACTTCCTTTGTACATTATCCCTATGCCTCTACGCTCACTTCACTCATTTTGCTCCGTACGTAGTCACTTGTTGAAATCTCTAGAAGACAAATACTCCGTATTTGGGAACAGAGGGAGGATTTTACTCCGTATTTGGGATCAGAGGGAGGATTTTACTCCGTATTTGGGAAAAGAGGGAGTATCACCATATGGAGGGAACATTGGAAGCTTGAAATATGAACATGTCAATGGGAGGGAGTAAGCCCCATGCCTGCATGCATGCATGCAACATGCAACACTCACACGTACACATGGACGCACGCAACACTCCCGCACCCATGCGGCACACAGCACACGACGCAACACACACGCTCATGCTCAAGTGCTCAACCTACTCCCTACGTCCGTGAAAGACTGTACATTTAGAGATTTACACATTGACCAGCGCATAATTAACGCCCAAAAGTAGCAGACTTATGTGTGCATGTGACCATTGAGAGAAGAAGATTAAATGAAGGTCGTTGCATGCTGTAATTAAGGATAGACATGTAGCCTATACCTAGAGCACAAGTTGGTGCATTAGTCAATCAATATCGATTTAGATTAAAGGCTAAATGCACTGGAAGTGTAGATGTACTACACTCTTTGTTTTTTAGCTGATTTCTTTGCTCTGTCAACTGACAGGTGGGACCCAGAAACCAGGTGAAAATTTAACCAGACAACAAAGTGCCACGTCGACTATGTGGCCAGTCAGTAGGGTGCAATACGGTGCTCTACGATAAGCTAGTGATCGTATAATCACCGCAAAACTATATATAGTGACCGTAAAGAGCGTATTGTTACATACGTTGACCGCCAGTGTATTTTTCTCATTTCAAATTAAGCCATATTAACCGGAAAGGACGCAGTATGGACTAGTACTAGTACTGCCTTGATGTGTCCCGTCAACTCGCCGAACGAGGAGAAGCTTGCTTACTACACCTCTCCCTCGCTCACGCGCACGGTGGTTCGTAGGACGAGGAGAGGGTTTTGACTACAAGCCCTCTCCCTCTCCCTCGCCCTCGCCCTAGCGGTGGACGTGCAGCAGTTCAATCGGTGTCAGATTGCCAGAAGCATAATGTCTACTGTAGTATCATCATTGTTGGACCTTCCGAAGAGGCGAAGAGCCAAGTGCAAGGTTCACACGAGTACGAACTGTTGAACCTCCCGAAGAGGCAAAGAGCCAAGCGCAAGGTTTTATAGGAGTTGTCGTCCTAGTAGGAGCATACTACCACTGTCGCGAACGATGCTACTGTATGATGTCGCCACGTCACATATATCCAAAGCTGTGCCACCTTTTTTTCTCAAAGAGTGTGTTGGAGCCCGTGCAACAACCACACAAGTTGCACGTAAACATAACACATTTACTAGTAATAAATTCTAAAGGACAAATGCCAGTATGCCACACAAGTTCATCTCCAATTCATGTGATAAATTTGTGCACGACTAGTCTACATATATTCACAGCGCTACCGTTCACAATTTACTGTACTCCACTTACACGTTATAGATGGGCTACATGTCCTCCTCCAGGTTCCGGTCCCAGGTGTTCTTCATGGATAGCACGATCCATAGCGGTGGGCAACGGGAATCATTGTCGCATCTTTCTAGTCCGGTTCCACACGATGGAGACTCATCCAAGCTGAAGCAGCATAAATCAGGGATAGCGTGTCCCAGCATGTCATTCATCCGGCGGTGCGCACTGAAGACACAACCATGCTTCATGAACGGCAGGCCTTCCGTGTCGTGCATGGAAGGTGGCATCCGCTTCACAATGGGGTAGCTGTCCCCAATGAAAAACGAGTACTCTCCAAGAGTGTTCCTCGGCAACCACATAGCATCACGGGGGTCGAACTCGGCGCCGTTCATCTAGTACACGCGGCATCTCAGATCTGGACACATGGTGACGTACATAGTTAAGGTCCATGCATAATAATGTTGTGCTCAAATATGGCGGTCAGTAATACTGTGCAGCAAATAGTACTACTCCGGTATAGAGGAAGTAAAATAACTGGCTTATCATATATAGCCACTCTTGGCTACATGGATGAGATAGTAAGACATGGAAAAACAAAAATGGTGGCAGCTAGTGGGTTCAAGTCTTCAAGGGCCTAGCTAGCTATACGCGTCCTCCAAGGTAAAAAGTACTCCTACTAGTACGTAAGTAGATTACTAGTACAACAATGAAAGAGAAGGCGAGAGGGTTAAAAAATGGAATACCTAGGTAGATGGTGACGGTCCGATCGTGGTAGATTGTGTGACCATGTTGCACATCAGTGGTACCATGGGTAACGACTGCTAAGATAGTTGATCCCAATATGCCAAAGTCAGCTACAATGTTCCAGGTTAGACCGAATCACAGATGCAAATGCACATCCAGGATCGGTGATCTTATTTTGATCGCGGGATGACTGGTCCCTGCAAAATAATGGAGTACTGTTAGGGATGCAAATGATGGTTTGTGCATTCCGTTTGTAATCTCCCGTACCGTAGCATGCCAACCAGATGAAACAAGTCCCCTGGCTTGTCACCGCGAAGATGCGGCCTAGATGGCGCACGGCATCTTCGAACATGTAGGGGTACAAATCTGCCGCCGCCAACATGCGCCAGCCTCTGCCGTTACTGCCTCTTGCATTGATGGCAATCCTTATGTCGAACACCGCGATGAGATAGTAATCGTCATAGCCGCGTCGCTTTGTCGGCGGGTCCGCAATTTCTATCTTCTTCAATCTCATGTAGGCATCATCATACGTATTCAAGCCCAGCTAGTCCGGAAGGCCGATCCCAATTGTGGAGAAGGGGTCTACCGGAAGGGCCGCACTGCTGTGGATGTTGTGCAAAATGATGGTGGTATCCGACTAGAGATATGCCAGCCAATCTTTGTTGGCACTGACCCAGACCTATATATAAGACAGTGGGCAGCGGAGAAATTACGGGATGGAAATGGAATAACTAAGTACTACATGATCAAACTCCATTACTGACCTGCTTATCGGACAAAATCCGACTACCTCTCAACGTCGGCAACTCTAGCGGAGTCAACGTGCAACCATGGCCAGGGAGCGGTGGACTGTTCGAAGGATTATCCCATAGAAGAACCTTCTCCTCGAGGCAGCATGGAAGACCAACAAGCATGGCCTTTTCCCAAGCCATTTTAAGCACCGTCTTGAAAACGTTGGCGCAGGAAGCACCGAGTCTTCCGGCGGTGAGGACGTCCGAGTGGCGTGCGATTTCTCCCAGAGGATCGTCGTCCAAGGTCTCCCAGCCGCGACGAGGAGGAGAACTGCCTGGCGAATCCATGGGAGCAGCGACGAACTGCCTTCTCTTCGGGGGGAGGGGAACTGGCGAGGAGGAGATAAGAGCGTAGTAACCGCAGGGCCTCGTCCCTTCCAACTGTAGATCGTTCCTTAGCGAAGGGGCTATTATTTACTACTAGTACTAGCATTATGGGACGTTATGGGATTGCATTATACTGTAAATAATAGCACTAGTAAGAAATTTTTGGCACTAGCTAGTAGTTTTTGGCGTGGATTAAGAAATTTTGGGTATGTTTTTGCTATTTTTTGTACACGCCAACTAGTGTCAAAAAACGTCTTACATTATGTGACGGAGGAGTACGTACTCGTGCTATAGCAGTACTAGTACTACTTTCTCAACTAGTAGTGCGATGTACTGTACTTCTAGTATAATGCACCAGTTTTGAACTCTTGAATCTCAGGGCCAAGGAGCTACAGTTGGAAGTGGAGGGTACTACTGTTCTCTAGAACCATTGCTGTACTGTCAATGGAGGGAAAGTACACCTGCGTAGTGGCCTAGTGGGTACTCTCGGTGCTCTATTCAGCCGCTCCTCTCATGTAGCTGGCCTACTCAGCCGCTCCTATCCTGCGCACACTAGCCGCCTGTTTATCAGTGACGGTTACTGCGGGGGCAGAACATTTGAGTTATTTGATACAGCAAGACAAGGCTTTTCGCTTCCATTTGTGGAGGTGTAATGGATCTCGTCGAACTTTGTTAGTAGTTCCTTCTTTATGAATGAGATGAAACAAAGCTTTTGCCTCCGTTTCAAAAAAAACACGTCAAGTGGAATTTCTTTTATAGTAGAGCCGATAATGGAGTGAAGTCCATGCGTGCAACGCCACAAGCTACAGAGTAGTATTAGAGCACTTTACGTACAGAGCCATATTGCACAGTTGCCAATGCCCCGCCAGGCTTTTCCGGCTCCTCGGGCTTAATTGGGAGGCGCTAGTTTAAATATGCTACTCGCTGATGAGGAAGCTCCAAGCGAGGTGTGGCTAGGGTGAGCACGCGAGCCACGAGATGCTGGGAAGGAAAACCCGTTCACGCGGCTAGGCTATCCAGTGCACCCAGATTGTGGTGCCGCACGTCCATTTGACTTCAAAACTCAAACTACCCGTGTAAAATATTGGCTCGCAGCAAAGTTACTATTTAAAAAAAAGGCCGACGTGCGTTCGGCCGGGATCGAACCCACAAAACGAGGTACACACTCCCGTGACCACTAGTAGTACTGATTGGAGTACAACGCAACCTAGAATCGCCTTATGTCGCTAGTAGTACATTGTTCCTTACAAGAAACCCCTAATAATGCAAGAAACCACTACTAATGCCAAGAAACTACTACCACTTGCATACGTGGCAGACTTAAGATAAGACTACCTTATCATCCATTGTACATGCTCTTACCAACCAGCCCTACCAAGAAACGACTACTCTACAAAGTGCCGTTATAGGCACGTTTCAACCCATGGCCCTGTTTGGATACATTTGTTGTCAATCTAACCCTGCCATCCAGACACCACTTTGGTTAGAGTTAGTTCAGGGTTAGAATCTAACCTCTGACTTAGAGTATCCAAACAGGTCCCATGTCGCCCATTAAGTGAACGCCTTCTATTCGACCGGGTGTTATGACTTGTGGGACCTACATGTTAGTCTGCACAAAAATCCCCGAGTGACCTCCTACCTCCGGCCCGTCCACCTAGTCATCCTCGGCCATGGGACGCAGCTACCGCCGCCGGCAGAAGGCGAGGTCAAAACCGCCGGCGGTGCGGAGCCCATCTTGCGGCAGCCCGGATGCCAGCTTCATCCGGCACTCGTGGCTGCTAGCTAGCCAAGATAGCTCCGTCCAGCTGCTTGTCTGCAGGGTTTGCTAGCTAGATTGGCACGGCGGCGCAGCGGCTTGCTCGCGCGCGCCGCGCTAATGCCAGCCATCTGGCTCAAGCGAAGGCCAGCGCGGCGGCTTGCTCGCTCGTGAGTCACGCTCGGGCCAGCCTGCCAACCCGTGCGGAGGCCACCGCGGCGTCCGGCCCGTCCGGCGGAGCGGCGGCCAACTCGCTCATCACCGGCGCCACGGACGAACACGCATCAGTACTGTTTGAAGTAATGTTTAGGAAAAATAATGATTTGAGGGGGAATAACAGGATAGGAGGTCAGATGTGGGTCCCCCGTGTCAACGGTCAAACAAAATGTGTTGGTTTAAGCTACCTCGTCAGCACGGACGTCTGGGCCAACCCTATCATAAATGGGTTTAAACTAACCTAATCGGTAGGTAGTAGTTTTTGCCGTGGATTAAGAAATTTTGGGTATGTTTTTGCTATTTTTTGTACAATATATTCTTCCTAGGGCTGGTTGAAAGTGGTAGTTTTTTGTTAAGTACTCTACATATTGTAAGTAGGAGTGAAAGTTAAGCTTTGGAACCCAATAAGTAAGGCTAGTTACATAGTGCATATGTGTACATGATTGAAAGTAAATATCAACCATGAGTGACTAATATCTTGATGGAAAACTCGAAACTATGGAATACTAGGGAAAAAATTGCATGGTTGGAAATACTTGTGCGTTGCAATGAATCATAATTAGAATAATACTTATTCACAAACTTGATACAAAACACTCTAATTTTGATATACATATATCACTAGAGATATATTATGTTTCAATTAGAATATATTCCTTGGGCTGTTTTGGTAAGGTCAGGGTGGGATGTGGTTGGTTTTAAGATACTAATTATGGGTTTTTCTACAAATTGGTAGACAAGTGGGATGTTTGTGAGAAAAGGCAACAACTTACCTCACAGTCGTTAGATGTAGATCTAATGGTCACAAACGACGGATGGCAGACACACCATCATCGCCAACTTAGTCTTCTATACGAGTACTAGCAAGATTCGTGCATTGCACGGAACATCAAGATGCATTTTTTATATAAAAACACTCGTTGTGACTGACCCATGCGGGAGTAATCCCTTGTGTAAAAACTAATGATATCTCGAGAAAAAGGAGATAAGGTGAAGAGGAGTGCGGCGTGGTGGTGATTGATGGTCGGACTGAGTGGAGGCATGAGGATTGACGACGTCGGCAGCGGCCACCAGGCCAGTTTGTTCCAGAGGCTTCCTTTCTTAATTGCTCAACAATGAGTTTGTTGGAGATATGGATGAACGAGGGAAGGCCTTGTCTGCAAATGTGCAGAGGGGTGCGGGCTTTTAGTTTAATTTCCATCAGTCAGATATAGATTGGACGGTCTATATTGCAAGATGGCACGCGTACCATCATCACCAACTCGGTTTTTTATAAGAGAAGAAATATAAGTATGGAGATACAAACGTATTATCGATACTTGTTTCCGTAAACTAGCATCTACATTCTATTCAACACCTCAGCATGTGAGGCCTTAGCACAATGACTTCTCGACTGTGTAAAACAAAGGTTTTCCCGTCGCCGATAAGGAGGGGGTGACGGCGGCGCACTTTTTGGCTTGCTCTAGTCCTAGTAGTCATACTAGGTGGTCTAAGCACGTGTAGATTTATTCTTTTTCACGTCTTGTGTTCGTCGTACTGCCACGACTGTTGGTGAATAGACGGTAAGTTATTCACGGGGAAACCCTTGTTGAGCGTGTTTGCTAGAGAGAGACAGTGTGCGTGTGTGATATGTCTAGAGACTGAGGCAATGATAACAGATTCTTTGTGTCTATGTGTGTGGAGGATAGAGAGAGGCATGTACATGGGGCTTTGTGTTGTGTAACGTGGAGACACGTATACATAATTAGAGAGTGAGTGTGTGAGATACACATGTGGACATGGGGAGAGATGAGGATCCAAATTAATGGGTGTTTGTGCGTGTCTGTGTGTGTTTGTGCGCGCGTTTGTGTGTGAGAGGGAGTGTGTGTATGTGGAGTAGAAAGACCACTAATGATGTAAGCCTAGTATAAGGGAAGGGGAATGGTGTGACATGTGTAGTAGCGGGATAGCATGGATGCGGGCGGGGGGAGCAGACTATTTGGAAGACACATCGATTGTGTGTGGGAGAGGGGTGTGAGAGCGAGAGAGAGAGAGAGAGCGCTAGCAATGGAGAGAGAGAGAGGAAGAGTGGGCGAGAGAGGGGGCGTTTGTGTCCATAAATAGCCTATAGATAGGGAGACAATGTTGATGTTGTTTGAAATTGGCCTATGTATGACGAAAGGGGCCGAGGGCGGACCCCGCGGTGGCCGCTCCCCTCTCCCTCCCCCGCTTGTCCGCGCCGCCACCCCGCGGCCGCTGGGCGGGGCTCTTCCCCCCGGCTCACCTCGCCTCTCCCCCCTCCTTCGCCCTCCTCGCCGCCGCCCGCGTGGGCCCCTGGGAGAAGCCTGGCTGGCCAGGTGGCGGCGGGGCTTTCTTCCTCCCCGTCTGGATCTGGCGGCGCGGGGTGTAGCGGGTGCGCGGCGGCGGGGCTGCGGGTCGCATCGCTGTGGCGGGGCGCTCGTCGGTGCCGCGACGGCTATGCGGTGGTGGCGGGGCTTCGTCCATCTGGCGGTGCCTTGCGGCGGCGGTGTGCGCTTGGTGGCGGCGGTGTGCGCTTGGCGGCGGCGGCCCCCTCCAGATTCGTTCTGGCGGGCTCGTGGGTGTTGGGCGGCGCAGGGGCGGGCTGTGACCTGCTCGGGTCATGGCTATGGGGGTGCCGGTGGGTCTTCGGCGGCGAGCCAGCTGCTGCTGGCGACGGTGGTGCCGGCCAGATCTCCTGGTATCTGGCCCATGGCCGCCGGCGGGCGGCTCGGGGCTGGCCCTCGGGGTCTCGGTGTGGATGTGGGCTGCCACGGCGTGGTGGTGGCTCATGGCGGTGGTCCGGGTCATTCCTCGGCGGCGGTTGGTCTTCTCCGGTGTCGGCCGTCGGCGAGTGGCTGGTGTGGTGGCGGGTCGGTTGCAGCGGCAGCTGGCTTGTTCAGCGTCGGCTCGCTCGTAAGTGGTCTGTGTCGGCCTTTGATCCTACTCCTCATCGTCCGGCTGTTACTTTCGTCGAAGGGCTGGTTTTCTCCCTACTGCAGCCCATCGCTTGTCTCGCGCCCGGTGCGGCAGGACCGAGCTCGTCCCGCGCACGGTGCAGCAGGACCTAGCTCGTCTCGCGCACGGTGCAGCAGGACTGACCTCGTCTCGCTCACGGTGCTGCAGGACCGAGCTTGTCTTGCGCTCGGTGCCGCGGGACGGGTCGACGGAAGCCACGCGTTGGGGGTCGCCCAGGGGTGCGAAAGGTGTGACCTTTCCGCTCGTCTTTTTGGTTGGGGTAGCGGTGGATCTCGGGTGAGGTGGTGTCTAGGTCTGGGATGCCGGGGCGGTGGCCCTGATCGTGGTAGCGCGGTGCTCTTGGGCAGAGCCCGTGGCTTGGTGCTGCCCGGTGGCCATGGCCGTGTGGGCGGCATGGTAGCCGGGGTGTGGCGTTCGGTGGCGGTGAGTGTTGGTCGGGGTGAAAACCTGTTCTATCTTCGGACGGACCGGCGGTGGCGTAGCTCGTTCCCTTCTTGAAGGCGTCGTCGCGGCTCTCATTACCCATCGTGTGGCTCCGGGGGAAACTCTGATCCTCGGATCGGGCGGTGGCGGCGCTCTGGTGTCGTAAGCTTTGTGAAGGCGCCGCTTGGAGCTCATGGTTCGTCGTATGCGGCTTCATCTCCTCGCGGTGGCGTTAGTTTTAGAGGTGGTGTTGCTGCGCTCAGCGCCTATGTATCTTGCCTTGAGTGTGTGCATGTGTTGTGGTGGTGTGCGTCTGTACCAGATTGTTGTTGATCATTGCTTTATATATAAAGCGGGGCGAAAGCCTTTTTCGGTAAATTGGCCTATGTACGGAGACGCAAGGGAAGCGAGTCATCATGTGTGTGATAGGGACTTCATGAGAGATCTAGAATAGATGGTGTAGAGAACAATGTGCGAGATCAAGAACGATGATACATTAGGGAGCTATGGAAAGAGTCACGACATATATGTATATAGGGAGGAGCTGGGGCGGGTCCGCATGTGGGAGAGATAGAAAGAGGAGAGTGGTGCACAAGGAGACAAAGTGTGCTTGTTTTGTAGTGGGGTGGTGTGTGAGGTGAGTGTGCGAGAACCACATAACTAGGGAGATAGACGTTTGGGGGCGACGTTTTGTGTGTATGGGAAAGATACACTCTACATAGTGCGTGTGCTTGGGAAAGAGAGATGCCGGGAGACCTAGCTAGAGAGTGGGGGAAGAGATGTGTGCATGCCCAAGAGACAAAGTGATAGAGACCTATATTGGGGTCCGGACTTTAGAAGAGAGAGGGGTGTTAATGTGCTCGTGTGTTGGTGTTTGGGGGAGAGAACGACTTCTCTCTCTGTGTGTGTGGGGGGCCGACGAGGGGTGGGGGTGGGCGACGAGGGGGGGTGGCTTCAGATAAAGAGTGACGTGTCTATATTTGAGGAACTTTAGCGTAATTGAGATATACATGGTCAATAGTGTGTGCACTCAAGGTTGATCAATTTGTTTCACAGTTTGGACTATGAGATAACGATACTTTTGAAAATGCGTGATATACTTTGATGTACTAGATTTACAAACCTAAGATTGGAATTTTGGAATTCGACTCCATCATTAGCTTTTGTAATTAATTTAAATGGAGGTACATTTTTAAGCCGGGATTTCGTGATTTCAAATTCATATATCAAACCTAGAGATATACACATACGGGCATGTTCAAACTTTATAATCATCCACTTTATTCATACACATACACATTTTTGCTTTTGTCATCATATTTAGGATAAACACATTTGGAATTTCATTTGAATTGCACCATATGATGGTATTTGCTTGTAGTAGCTCAATGATCCATATTTGAATTGAATGGACAATCTAAGTTCCGAGTTGGAGACATTGATTTTCAAAACTTGCACTTTTTTTGCGTGCAAAACAAACAAATTCTCGGCCATGATATCATAGTCAGCCGTACAAGAGCAGAATATAATTTCAGGCGCCAAAAGCTTTCAAACTTCCCGCTCACATCGAAATATCTCGCGCCCGAAAGTTTAGCCCTGCGATATTCCTGTTTTACCCCTGCCATGAACGGAAAAGGGCTGCTTTGGTAACTCCATTGTTTTCCCCTCTTTGCCCCCAATATTCTTCCCCAGAGCCCCTCCCCTTCCCCTCCCTGACCCCCCAACCACGGCAAGCCGCCGAATCTAGTCCTCCGCTGCAGCGGTGGACCTCACACCCCGACGGATCTACCTTCCGCACCTTGGAACCCCCAAGTGCCAACTCAGCACTTCGCCGGAGCCGCTTCAGCGACTGGCTTGTACACCGCTCCAGATCTCCTTGACCGCCATCATGGTCCACCGCACCAGATCTGCTTAATCGGCGCCCTTGTCCACCACAGTGTAGGCCCTTCATTGACTCCCTCGTCCGTCCCTTCGCTGGCCCTTCATACAAGCCCTCGTCCGCCGCAACAGATCCGCCTCACCGAAAGCACTATACAACGCGCCCGCCGAAGCCTTCGTCCACTGCACCGGACCCGCTCCACGGACGCCATATTCAACTCCACCGGCCTTGCTTTACCGACGTCGCAGCCTCATCAGGTTATTTCGATCTGTACTCCTTTGGTTTTTCTCTTTATCATGCAACTGTTCACTTACCACAGATGAGCCTTCTTGTATGTCGACAGGCGCCGCAACCGTAGCACCGGAGCCGCTTCAGCGACGGCGACAGCCGGCCCAAACTCAACCGCGACACGAGCACCATCGACGATCCTTAGCTATCAAGTATGCCAATGATACCCATACGCTGCCGAGACTCAGGTACTATTATCCAACGGCCGGCGCCTACGTTCACTTTCTTAGCATAAGCACCGCACCTTTGAATTTCTTCAGTGCATCATTCAGTTTTTCATGAGACGCGTTATTCTGCTTGCACCTGTAGGGCCATACTTCTAGCAGTGAACATGTTACATGTGCTAAATTACATACCATTGCACATATAGTTAATATGCTTTAGTTTTGTCCTAATTATTACTGTACTTCCTAGATATCACTGCCTACTATTTTACTTCTTGCATGCTATATTTATGATAATAGTGTTCTGATGCCACCTGTTGGTTCCATCAGACTGCTTCATGTTCTCTATGCTTAATTACACATCAGCAAACTAGCATGTGGTTCCGCTGGTTTTTGTTCGTTTTACCCTTCATTTTCTGATGCTAGCTATTACATCACTGCTACGAGCCTCTGTTCATTACTTTTTTGTGTGTTCTTGATCTTCCCAAGTTGCATGAATAATTTGATGCTTCTATTAATTATGGAGCTGCCAACCCCATCAAGCAAAATATTTGTTCTTTTGGGGCTGGCACCTCGAACAAGCATAAAAGTAGAGGGAAGCAGATATATTGTCGTGTATGCACACACCCTTCTTTCATTAGTTTAGATGAACCACTGATGATCAATTCAAACCAGTGCATGCGATTAAAATTAATTTTACCTAAATAGAGGGTGCAGAATAAACTACAACAAGTAGATTTGCAACCACGGGATGCTGACGATATCTTCAAAGAACATTGCAACAGCAGCGAGGCTTCACAGCAACATATGGTAAGCCAGTGTGTTTTAGTACATGTGAAATGTAATGCGTGTGGGCTGCCTTCTTGGATTGTGCCCTCAACCTGTAATCCTATAGAATAACAAATAGTTCAGTTGTCTGCTTTGCTGTATTGCTTGATTCGAATGCTTGTTTGTTACTTGCTACGCTATACCTGAGTCGGCCAATATGTCAGCAGTGCCTGTTGTACTATCATAAAGAAATGAATGCCTAGTTCATTTGAGTCCTTAACTTTTCCTCTGAACTTCATCACAACACTGTCTTCATAGTTTATATGAGGCCACACTGTTAAGTGCTTTCTCAGATTATTTCAACTGCTTAGATGCCTTGGAAACTTAAATATAGTGGTGGTACACTCCCTTTCAACTAGGGATGTCAACTGGGTCCCGTTTAATCCCGATTAAAGTCCACTAGTGGTATGATAGTTCAAAAGAGTTTTTGTTTTTTGAGGAAAATGAACCAGGGAGCTAGCAAAAACTAACTAGATGGGACTGGCGGATGTCATTTATTTGCCACTTACATCCCTAGTTTCATCTTACCATTTTAATTTCTTTTCGGCTGATGCTGCTTCGAACCATTTAAATATAGGTTGCGATGCTCGGCAATAATTCGTACCATGTAAGCTTACTGCCTGGATCATGCGATAACTATCTCTTACTTATGTCCAGCGGAAACCTTTCAGGATGCCGTTCACACTAGGACACAATGTACAACCCCAGAATCTATTTGTGGAAGCAGTGCGCCATCCATGTTACCAGCTGGTAGCAGTTCAGAGGCAACACCGTCGGAGAGCAGTCTGAGCACAGATATTATAGTTCTTAAGGCTCTACTAGAGGCAGAAAGAGATGGTGTGGCTGCCATGAATGAGGTAATCTCGATCTTGAAGCTGGAAATTATGCAATTAGCTGCACGCATTATGCAAGCAACCCAAGAATTGGAGGAAGTAAGAATGTTGGATTTGAAGACGGAGGAGGTCCTGCTGCTTCTGCTATCTGAAGCCCAGGGTAATCCCAGTTCTTCTTTAGATAGCAGTTGAAATTGTCATTAGATTATTGTACTTGCATGTTGGGTCATGTCTCTGAATGGATTATGTTGTAAGACCCCCTATGTTGTCCATGTGTTGTAATGATCCGAATTTTTTAGGCGAGGTAATCCTCAGTACTTGTATGATTGATATAAGGTGAACTGTTTTTCGTGTGAGCATATTGTATTGGATGAAATAACTGTTTGACACAAAGTGTATCCAGCCTACTGAATTCGAGGATCACAACATTTCTAAATCATAATCATATATAAAGGTGGAATAAATCTTTGTTGTGGTTTTGAAGAAATAAATAACAAAACGTAGAATTATCTGTGGATATTCGTAATCGAATGAAAATTGGATTTGGATTTAGTTGCTAGGGCCCAGGGCAAACGTGAATGCTAATTCTCCCAAGTTTTGAACGAAGCGGCTAAACACCCACTATCATTTGTGGGCTGCCCGAAGCAAGTGTTTGCGAGATGGAAATTACTGTCTATCCCTGACACTTGACATCCTTATCGACCGGATTTACACTGCTGCCGATAGGGATAGACTAGTAACTTCAATCAGACGTGACACGACGGCCTTCGAGCCCATTCAGACATGGTGGGCGCCAAACGTGGGCGGCAAAATACATTTGATTCAAGCTCGTCCGGAAGACATGTGTCTCTCCCTCCATTTCCCCATTCATCCACGGTGGTCGGCAAAACAAACTCTCCTTGTTCAAAATCGATGTAGGCTAATATTTTAAATAGGGGCAGATGTGTAACTTCCCTCAGACGTGAAACAACGGCCCTACCTGTCAGCCCCGTTCATACACCGTGGGCGCCAACCGTGGGCGGAAAAACACCCTCTCCTCGGCCGAAATTGTTACCGACAAATATTTGGGAGATGCGAGATTACCGTCCTATCCCCAACCGACGTGATGTCCGAAATTTTAAACAGGGGATAAGTTCGTAACTTTCCCACATTTCAGACAAGCGCGTTCCAAAGTTTGAGATCCCCCTCCCCCTCCCCCTCCATTTCCCCATTCATACACCGTCGGCGCCATGACAACCTCCCCACTGCGGCTAGCCTCCTCCATCCGCCACCCCATCCTCCACCTTGCCGGAGCCTCTACCCCTACCCCATCATCCACTGCAAGAGATGGACATCTCTCATCCACGGCGCCGGACCAGGATCCTTTCATCGCATCGTCTCGCTTCATCGGCTCCGTCGTCCACTTTGCCGTTGCTGCTCCTACGACCGCCTCGTCCATGGCAACAGGATTTATCCCCCGACCCAGCCATCTGCCATCTAAAGTCTTCTTCCCTGCCGCCGATAGCCATCGCACCCGCAGCACCCTCAACGTATTAGCAGGGGCCTACACGGCGTCGCAAGTGAGGTGGCACTCTTCCATATGTGCTTAAGTTATTGATCTTACCTGGAAAATAGATCTTAAATTGTTTATTGTACTTTTCTTGTCCGTACCAAATCGTAGTGGCTAGTTGAATGCAAACATTGGTTGCGAAGTACCTTTGTCCGGTTTGCACCTTCAGATCCCCCATGTCACGGTCACTATACTCGTAAAGCTTATGGTTCCCCCCTTTATATTCACTACCATCATCGTAGGTGCTTCACTGCTTCGTGTCGTGCTAGCACTGCTCCTCAAGGCCTCAACCCATCAAGCGAAACAACATGCCACTCATAATTCCAAAGCTTACGTGTTGAAATACGAATCTGATATGATGCTCATATTACTAAAACAGAGAACGTTTAATTGGTCACCTAATGTTCCTATATTTGTTTTGAAAAGCATGTGCGCCACCCACTGGTCCAGCTAGTTCCACTTTCCTGATTTTACTCTTGATGCTTAGGGTTTTCCCCTTTTATCTAATCTACTATGATCTGCGTAGGTGCTTTCTGTCATACTAGCATTACTCCACCCTTCAAGCTAAACAACACAACACTCAAAATTCCAAAGCTTAGTTGTTCAAATATGATTGTGATATGATACTGATATTAGTTAACAGACACATTTAATTGGTTAGCTAAAGGTCCCACTTGAGTTTCCAAATGCATGTCGCGACATATAGAGAGACAGTAGAATTGCATTTCTTTGTCACTTGTTGACTGTACTTTCTTGTCCATACCAAATCTTAGTTGTTATTTCAAAGCAAATATCGGTTGCTAACTATCCTTTGCGCGGTTTGCAGCTTCAGATCTGCCATCCCACTGCCACGGTCAACACTATACTCATCATGCTTATGGTTTCCCCATTTTATGATAACCACGACCAGCCTACGTGGTTCGTGTCGTAATAGCACTGCTCCACCCATCGAGCTAAACAAGCTTAGTTGTACAAATTCAAATCTGATATTATGCTGATATTAGTAAAATTGAGAGATGTTTAATTGGTCAGCTAAATGTTCCTACTTTAGTTTCGAAATGCATGTGAGCCACATATGGAGAGACAGGAAGGAATAGTATTTCTCTGTGCACTCTGGTTCATCATGGGTGGCCAACCAACATTGTATAGAAAGACTTGTAATATCTTCAATTTGCTTGCTCTTCTGCTCTTCTTTAAGATGATCCTCTTCTCTTGCGGTCGACTGGTCAGGTCGAGTTATTCTCCCTTAGTATATTTTGAATCTGTCAGGTCAGGTCGACTTGTTCTTCTTTACTATATGTTGAAGCTATCATCTGCGAAGTATCATCACTTCTGGAGCTCTCATATTTTGAGTAGTAGGCCACATTATATTAATGCACAGACCAAATTACAGCATTTATGGCACCTCTTAGAAGAATTGCAGAGATAGCACAAAGGGGTTTACAGGGAGGAAGTATTGGATTAGAATCACTTCTCCATTACAAAGATAATCTCACTTGTTTTTATGTTTTCATGCATGTCAGGTATTGAACATTATCAAAATGAATATGAGAATGGGCGCACGAGAGGAATATTGTGGAACAATGCACTGGCTAACAAACTTGGCATGGTGGAGGATGGCCTATCTTATTCACCCATCAAGGTGCATGCTCTAACTTGGCAAGGTTGTATTGGTCGCACATATTTTGCATCTGACCTCTTGCATTACTTCTACTTTGTTACACCATCTGCTTAGTTTAAGCATCATATATGAGTATATGCCATACCTATCCATTTTCTGTACCTATTCCATGTGTCGTCATACTATGTTTTTCCAGTCAAATGTTGTTCCTTTGTAATAGATGTCCAAAAGGAAGAGGGTGATTGCAGATCCACAAGGAGTACAAACTAGGTATTTGGAAAAGGTAGTGATACCTGTTAAATCAGATAGATCAGCAGCCACAGAAAACACATGCCCAACTGTAACAGACTTTACCCCTACTCCGGTGGCCAAACCCCTATTAGAACTGCTGACTGCCCAGCGTTAGGTACTGTCTATGATATCAATTCAAAATTTGAACTCCTAAATTTCTGCATGTGCCTTACCTTCTCTCTTGTATGAAAACTAATTTCAGATGAATCTCCTTGCTCAAAGGATCATAGGATCTCACGACAATACTGGGCTCTGCATTGCTCTTGTCAGTACCTCTTGCCCTTTGTCAGCATATTTACACTCATTGCTATTTGATTATGTAGCATCACTGTAAATGTTCGCTTCTTTATCCTCCCTTTGCTTGAAATTATAAGATCTATATTTACTCTTAGATAAATGTAGAATTAACACAATGGTTATGAAGTTTTGGATTGCTCATGTAAGTACATGTTGTCATGTACTCCCTCTGTGTTGAATTAATTGCTGATCAATTGGATGTATATAGAACTTAATAGTGCTAGATACATCCATTTGAGCGACAACTAATAACGGACGGTGGTGCTATTACTGTACATGCATCGCGAGATAGTTGATTGTCTAGCATTACTCTGCATCTTATCTG
This sequence comes from Triticum aestivum, assembly GCF_018294505.1. Classification (NCBI taxonomy): domain Eukaryota; kingdom Viridiplantae; phylum Streptophyta; class Magnoliopsida; order Poales; family Poaceae; genus Triticum; species Triticum aestivum. The sequence continues at coordinate 76,702,615 of NC_057802.1, read as the reverse complement.
CCCTGCCCTCCACTTTCTCCAAATTATCATATCTACATTTACTCTTACCAAAATTTTGAATAAAGCCAATGCCACTGCACACGTTGATGTCTGCATTCCTCTTGTCAGTACCTTTTGCCTTGTAATGTTGTACTTAATTAATTGCTATTTGATTATGTATCATCAGTCTGCACCTGAGCTTCATTATCCTCTATTTCTTCCAATATTATTTGATCTCTATTTACTCTTTGCAAAATGTAGAATAATGGCAACGCTTATAAAGAATTTTCTTTGGGGAATTTATTGAATTATCTTTCCATCAACATGGAGAAGGGCTTTGTCCAGCCCGTGTTAACATGTAATGTAAGTTCATCCTTCTCAAGCCTTCAAACTTTATTCTAGTATAGATTTGGATAGGCATCATTTCCTCCACTGCTGTTTACATCTGATTGGATGTTTGCAACAACTACCAGTTTTAAATTGTAGTTGTAAAAACATGTTCCTTATGCAGAACAGATCCATTTATTTGCTTATATAATTGTGAAACATGTTACGTGTCTCCTTGTTTCTCTTTTCAGAGTCGTATCTCTTATGCCAGGCAGAACTTTAGGAAAGATAGTGAGCCAAACCATCTTGAGGACAGCGAGATGACCCCAAGGTCCTGTCTTGATGAAGACAGTGAGTTGAAGCTACTCACCAGCAGGTGTGAGACAACCTCTGTGAAGTCGCTGCCTCAATCAGTTCGACTTCTTCAGTATCAACTTAAACAAGAAAGGCTTGCTTCAGCTCAGCTCCGACTTGAAGTCAAAGATGTAATGAAGATGTCAGGGGACAACCTTGCGCACTATGGTGCCATACATCTAGGGATGAAGCATCTATCGTTGAGACAACTGAGGTCTCATCAGCTTGTTCGGCTGCTTGCGGGGACCGAGCTTGCCAGGTCTAGTGCCTTCTGAAGTTCTCTTAGTTTTGTATATTCTTTTGTCGGTGCGTTTATATTCACTGGTGGCGACCTTTGATGCCCAGTGTATGTAATCCGCGGTCATGTTGCGCTTTATTATCACCGGTAGCGAACTTTGATTCCTAGTGGATGTAATATGCCGTAATTTCTTTATTGTATAGTCTAGGTTTATTCTTTGGTCGGTATGCTATAATTTAGGCCGGAAGGTTCAGTGGATCTCAGTGTTGTCGGTCTTCAGGCCGGCCTGTTACTCATATGGGCCAAAACGTGGGCCTATAATCATCTGGGGCCATTAGCAGGTCTAAACCTATAGTAGTTTCCCGCCTTTAACAGGCCATGGGCTACATATTTACTGTAGTGTCATAGAAACAATGGGCCTTCTACGGTCCATAGAAACAATGGGCCTTCTATGGGTCGTAGAAACAATGGGCCTTCTATGGGCCGTATCATCAATGGGCCTTAGACGGGCCGTATGATTGATTGGCCAAACATGGGCCAAAACAGACCACATTATGGCCGTAAACGGGCTAGAGTTGGAGTCGTCCGTTCATGGGCCAACCATAATAGGCCTTCGTTAATAGGCCGTATTTGATGACGCTATGAAAACGGCCCAATGTATTAACGGGCCACAAATGGGCCGACTGTAACCACGGGCTGAATTTGGCCCACAAGCAGAAAATGGTAGTAACGGGCCTTAAGTAACCGAATGCTGGAAATGGGCCCAATAATAAATGGGCCCTGAGAAGGCCGAAAGATAACATGAGCTGCAAACGGCCCAATGGATTAATGGGCCGTTAATGGGTATAAAGTGATACACTGTTCATTACGGGCCAGTTTCACCACGGGTCGTTAATGGGCCAAGAGTTACAAAGGGCCTCATATGGGCCGAAAGACGTCATGGGCCATACATGGGCCGGAACTTAAAATGGGCTAGAATCATATTGGACGGCCCAGATGACGCTACTGGGCCTAATTCGGATAGGTCGTAACGGGCCCTGGGTTAGCGTGCTGTAAATGGGCTATATGCGAACACGTCGTTAACAGGCTTTCTATGGGCCGGCCCGCCACCTTTTGACCAAGTCAAACGGGCCGGCCTTTTCAAAGGAATGGGCCTCTGTTCGGCCGTGCCATGTGTCGACGTATCATAGGCGCCTTCGGTCCAATGAGTGGATGACATCTGTCCCAACGGTGAGCCGACACGTGTTTCCTCCAGCCAATGATGATTTTACACGTGGAAAATCCCCATTGGTCGGGGCTGTTAGCGGGTTATCGGATCCAAAACCGGACTCGATAGCTTAACGGCGTTCCGTTACGGTGGATGCCACGTGTCGGTCACCCTTGACGAAAGCACTTCTGTGACGCGCGATTTATCGTCATGGAAGTGGACACTTCCGTGATGATAATTTTGGTAATGTCATGGAACACTTCTACGACAGCACAGGTATGACTATCTTGATTCCGTCATAAAATTGTCATGGATGTACATGCATGACAAAAAACGCGACCTATTGTGACAAACACGTATCATCACGGAAGTGTACTTTTTTTGTAGTGTTGGGCCTGAAACGTGCCGAACAGCTCACGGGCCGGCAGCAGGCCGAAATAGACCCCGGCCCATGATTGTGCCAATCAAATCATGGGCTTATAACAGGCCAAAATTGTCTCGGTCCTTGTTTGGCCCAATCAGATTATCGTCTGTGAGCAGGCCGGATGCAAATGGAGCCGTAGTTAGGCCCAACTATATGACGGGCTTTTAACAGGCTAAAATATATATAGGTCCAAAATGTTAAACGGGCCTTTAACAGGCCAAAACTAATATCAGGACGAATTACTAAATGGGCCTTTATCAAGTGGGCCCAAAAGCATAGCGTCCAGTTGTCGGGCCGAATTTGATATGGGCCATAATTTAGCCCAAAGCCTCTCAAAGGGCCGGACCTGATCTGGGCCATAATTTGGCCCAGAACGTGGTAGGCTTTTAACGGGACGAATCTCATATGGGCCTTCATTAGGCCCGGAACATGGCAGACTGTTAATGGACCGGATCAAATATGGGCCGGCATTTGGCCCAAAACATGGCAGCCTGTTAATGGGCCGGCTTAGTAGTGTCATCAAAATCTTTTGGGCCTTCAGCTGGGCCGGCCCATTATGGTCGGCGAAATCTCGTGGGCCTTTAGCTGGGCCGGCCCATTATGGCCCGCAAAATCTTGTGGGCCTTTAGCTGAGCCAACCCATTGTGGTCCACAAAATCTCCCGAGCCTTTAGCTGGACCGGCCCATTATGGCCCGTCAAATCTTGTGGGCCTTTAGCTAGGCCAGCCCATTATGGTCCGCAAAATCTCGTGGGCCTTTTGCTGGGCCGGCCCATTATGGACCGCAAAATCTTTTGGGCCTTTTGTTGGGCCGGCCCATTTAAACTTTATGGGCCACTTTTGGGCTAGTCCACGTCAACATTTCATAAGCGCATCTCGCCCATTGGATGAGTGACACCTATGCCAACGGGGAGCTGACACGTATTTCCTCCAGCCAATGATGATTTTACATGTGGAAAATCACCATTGGTCCGGGCTATTAACGGGTTATCGGATTCAAACCGGACCCAATAGCTTAACGGTGTTCCGTTTGGTAGATGCCACGTGTCGGTCACCCTTGACGAAAGCACTTCTGTGACGCGCGATTTTTCGTCATGGAAGTGGACACTTCCATGATGATAATTTTGGTAATGTCATGGAACACTTCTACGACAGCACAGGTATAAGTATCTTGATTCTGTCATAAAATCGTCATGGATGTACATGCATGACAGAAAACGTGACCTACTGTGACAAACATGTATCATCACGGAAGTGTATTTTTTTGTAGTGGATGCTCCGTTTACGTTGCTGCAGAGGACCACCATCATCGCCTTTCTTACTCTTTTCCTTCCTCTTTTTTGATTTTGCCTTGTCAAGTCAAACCCACATGAAAAAGGAATAAAATTTGCTCTTCAGAACTCACTGATGCATGATACTGACGAGCACTACTTTCATGTAAGACAGCCGCATGATGGGAGGATGGAATATGTATGAAAAACAGGATGGCATGACATATTGACATGTATGATGTATAAAGTGTAAACTAAGCTCAAGGTGTTTGAACTAGTTAGAAGCAATGCAAGCTATAAACCATATGAAAGATGAAACCAATATCACTCTGCCAAATTAAAAGGGTGGCCTAACAAATGTATTTGACCAAATTAGAAGCAATACATCGCAACAAGCTAGAACAATATGCAATATGCAACAAATAAAGGTGTCTCATCATAAGTGATTGATGCAGGATACAGAAGAGAGGTAGTTTCATGTAAGAACATGGTTAACACATAGATGTACTGTGTACCAAAAATAGGAAGGCATGTCATATTCACAGGTATAATGTGTAAACTAAGAAGATGCAATTTACCCTAATTAGAAGCATTACAAGCTAGACATCGTATGCAACATGCAACCACATATCACACTGCGAAGTTCGAGCAAGCACCTGCGATGGTGGTGTAGGGGAAGTGCGGTCTTCAAGTACAGAGGTACGTTCAATATCTTCAATTAGGCTTGCTGTTTCTTGAGAATCATGTGGAGAGGATGAAACTGCACTCTTTATAAGAGTAGCGCGTCTCATACTAACCCACGGGCGTGACTGTCTCATCATAAGCGATAGATGCAGGATACACAAGAACAGTAGTTTGATGTAAGAACATGGTGTGATAGGCAGATGTAGTATGTACCAAAAACAAGAAGGCGTGTCATATTCACAAGTATAATGTGTAAGCTAAGGAGATGCAATTTAACAAATTAGGAGCAATACAGGCTAGGCACCATATGCAACATGCAACCAGATATCACACTGCCATGTTAGAGCCAGCGCCTGGGGTTGTGGAGTAGGGGAGATGAGATTTGGAACTTGCACTGCAATAGGAGTAGCAGGAGAATCTGCAGAGATCATCTGTTTCGGTTGCTCCAGAGGACCACCATCATTCCGTGCCTTCGTCCTTTTAGATTTTGCCTTGTCAAGTAAACACACAAGAAAAAGGAATGAAATTCGCACTTCCAAATTCGTTGATGCATGATACTGACTAACACAACTTTTATGTATGGCAACCACATTCTAGGAGGATGGAATATGTACGAAAAATGCTAAGCAGAAGGCATTTCAACAAATTGGAAGCAATGCAATCTAGACACCATATGAAAGATCCAACCAAAATCACTCTACCAAGTTAGATGTGTCTCATTATAAGTGGCACTTCAACAAATTAGAGGCAATACATGTTTGAAATGATATGCAAGATGCAACCAATATTACATTGTCAACTTGAAGGTGTCTCGTCAGAAGTGATTGATGAGGGATACACAAGAAAAGTAGTTTGATTAAGAACATGGTTAATACAAAGACGTAATATGTACCAAAAACAAGAACGCATGTCATATTCACAGGTATAATGTGTTAACTAAGCAGATGCAATTTACCCTAATTAGAAGCATTACAAGGTACACACCATATGCAACATGCAACCACATATCACACTGCCAAGTAAGAGCAAGCACCTGCGATGGTGGTGTGGGGGAATTGCGGTAATCAACTAGAGAGCTACGTTGACTATCTTCATTTAGCCTTGCTGTTTCTTGAGAATCATGTGGGGAGGATGACAATGCACTCTTTAAACGAGTAGCGTGTCTCACAGTAACTCACTCGGGTGACTGTCTCGTCATAAGTGATTGATGAGGGATACAAAAGAGCATTAGTTTGATGTACGAACATGGTTAATAGACATATGTAGTATGTAACAAAAACAGGAAGGCATGTCATTATCAAAGGTATAATGTGTAAAGTAAGCTGATGCAATTTAACCAAATTGGAAGCAATACAAGCTAGACACCATATGCAACATGCAACCACATTTGACAGCGCGAAGTTAAAGCAAGCACCTGTGATGGTTGTGTGTGGAAATTGAGATCATCAACTGCAGAGCTACGTTTACTGTCTCCATCTGCTGGCACTGCACCCTTTAGAGCGCTGAGACACTTACTACTTATCTTCGAATTACACTGGAGCGACTTCTGTCTTTTCTTTTTTGTATTCATCAACACTGTGTCAGAGTCTGAAATGCCCATGCGTAAAAAAACAATAGTGTGAGTATGGGTGAAGTGTGTGCACAAGTAGTATAGTGTAAAGGTAGCAGATAGCAGGTCGGTGAAAAATAAATGACGGGAGACATATGATAGCTCTACAAACATGCATGGCACACGAAATTACTAGATTCTAGGATTTTGAAATATGAGCACAGGGATGGCTGGGAAATGCAGATGCTCTTGCAGCACACCACAAGGTGTGGTTCTATGAAAATAAGAGTCGACTGAAAACAAATAGGTCAGTCCATTTTTTCTGCACCATCCGATGTACAAAGAACGGGCAGATCGCCTACATCTACCTCTAGCCAGTCAGTGTTACGATCTTCCTCGAAACGCCAGCGACCATCGGCCCAGTCCCCTGCCTCCGCCCACCCTCGACCTCACCGCACCACCGTGCTTGGCACCGCCCCGGCCATCCCTTCAAGCCCCGCCGACCTCCAGATCGGGTGCAAGCAGCTCCTGCGCCCCACACCCCTATGATATAGACCGATGCGCCGCTTCCCCGGCGAACAGGCGGACTAGGTGCTCCGCGCGCCTAAGCGGGTGCTGCTTCTATTAATTGCGATTCGACTGACCCTAAATTGAAATCCAGGCGGGCTACTGACCTCTAGTAAAGGTGAAATAGTAAATGGGAGGAAACCTTGTGCATTTCGTATCACGAAGAAGATGCAGTACGAAGCGCTCAACTAGTTTCTTTCGTGGGATGAATACGGTGTGAGCACAGACGTAAGATTTGCATGAATAAGGGAAGAGGAGTACCTCTTTCTGCTGGTAGTGTTGTGTCCTCCTTCCGTTTTTCCAACGATCTTCTTGTGGTTCGCTGGAAACAAGAAGTTGAGGAGGACAGTGGAGCCTTGGACGAACCCATGGCCAAGTTGTTGAGTGTGGTGCGACGGCCGTCTGTCGGTGGCGGGGAACCAGATCCGAGGCGGCTAACGACGGCGTAGCGCGAACAGCTCCGGTGCTGTGGACGGTTGCGATAGTGGAGCGGCAGCGGTGAGGAGCAGGATGGCGTGGTCGATGTGGTTCTGGTACGGCGCATGTCGGCGTGGGCGTCGTGGAGGCAGCTCTGCCTCGGCTTCAGCTGCTAAGTCCTTGAGGGCATTGCGGTTGCGGTTGCGTTGGACGACGACGTCGGGGTACCGGCTCCGGCGTGATGGAGGAGGGCGGCAGTGGATTGGGCGCGATGGGGTGGAGGACGGAGGAGGATGGGGTTTTGCGGCTGGTGGAGAGGGCGTTTTGGCGCCCATGGAGTATGAATGGGGAAATGGAGGGAGGGGAACTAAGGGTGAACAATGTTTCGGTTTGGGACGCGCTTGTTTGAAACTTGGGGGAAGTTACAAACTTTGCCCCCATCTAAAATTTTGGACATATTGTGGGTTGGGGGTAGGACAGTAATCTTAGGTGTCCCAAATGGTGGGCGGGATAGATTTTGGTGGAGCGCATGGGTGTTTACGCGCCTACGACGTATGATTGCTTCTAGGAGGTGGTTCAGACTGGCATGTTGGTGAAGTTACAAACCTACCCCGGTTTAGACGTTTGGACATCAGGCCGATAGGCTACACGTGCCAGAGTCAGGATAGTAATTTCCTACCACCAAACATTAGTCTCGCGCGGTTTCGGCTGACCAGAGGCTTATTTGGGGCTTCGTTCAATACTTGGGAGCAGAAGCATTAATGTTTTCGGTTCTCTTGAATTGAACTTTCAGGATTTGTCATACTGCACAAATCTTTAGTCTTCAAAGTCCTAAAACTACGATTATTTTCGAATGGATGGGGAACATTTGAATATACATTGTACATGTGTATATATTAAAAAATATGCTACTTACCTCAGTTCATGCATGGTTCCAGATATAATCTCCTTGGTTGCAAAAAAATAGTTAGACATGCGTATGAATATATAGCATGTTCAAACGCACAACAAAGATTGATGCCCCCTTTTAGATCTGATTTACATGTGCCATTATCTTTGGTTCAAATAAATGAATGCACTTCCTATGAATTCGAATCTTCGAACCCCCTTTATGTTGAATTCAACATGTATTCTATTTCGTAGCTAGCAATTTGGAATGTATCCATGTAAGTGATAAATGTATAAAGTGCTTCACACTAACAACATGGAGTGCACTAATTGATGTTTATATATGAATTGCAAAAGCAATGCATTGCCTATATTTCAAACCGCTCTCACTCTATGGATCGATAATATGAAATAAACACATGCACATGTTAGAATTCAATAGAGTATGGGTGTCTGATAGACCAATTTTCGTTCATACACAAATTGCAAAATTCATGATCTCATCCAAAAATAATAATGCCATTTATATTTTAATTTAATGCGTAGAACCGCCTTTTACACGTAGATGCACTATGCCTCGGCCCGTTCTCACAAACATGCTATATATCTCTCTATCTAACGCATAAGTGCACACACTTTATATACATCGGCATTTCTCTTTCACACATGCTCACAATCTCTCCCGAGGTGTCGGGGTGTCTCACGCACACACACTCTCTCTGTATCTCTCTCTCTCTCTCTTTCTGACTACTTTGTACCACTCTTTTCACTAATCTCAGTTCGAAAACACTATTTCTCTCACATGCATATATACACACGCACAGTCTCTACTAGCCCTCTATACGCACGTATATGTGCCTACGTGTCTCCCACACGCACATTATCTTTAGGCCTCTCTCGCACACATCCCCCCACAGACACACCTCTCTCTTAGTAGTTGGCAGATATGATTCCATCAGATCATTCGGTAGGATATCCCTGACTGTTAGGATGGATGGTAATACGAGGCAAGGTTTTACCCAAGTTCGGACCCTTGCAGTTGAGGAAAAAGCCTACTCCTGGTACTGTATATTAGTGATAGGGGTGTGTACAAAGTACACATGAATACCAGGCATTCTGCGTGTGTGTATACAATCGACGAACTAGCCCCCAGGCTTCTATAACATACTCGGGGCCTAGGGTTACAAATCATATATAGTCGGCTTATCACCAGTGGGGATAGAGTCCTCCACGACTCTGGTAGCTTCATGTTGTACGCCGAGTCCTCCACATGGGTCTTTGTATAATGCGTCCCGGTCCAACCTATGTGGCGCAGGATGGAACCGACCCATGATTCCTCATGTTGACCCACCACAACTAGAAATGATGTGCCCACCCCAACTAGAAATGATGTGCCCACCCCAACTAGAAATGATGTGCCCACCACACCACACACGCAATCGGCCACTAATACATGAAAGTTAATTTCATGGTGCATCCAAAAATATTTGTTCTGCATTGTGAATTTTTATATTTTCTCCTAAAATATTAGTCACGGGAAAGAGAAACGAAGGGCATATCTCTCCTTGTCTCCACCGGACAGCCCCTCTTTCTACACCACTTTCACGTACGCACACAAACTATCTCTCGGCCCTCTAAAAGTATGCATGCCTGATACGTCTCCAACGTATCTATAATTTATGAAGTATTCATGCTATTATATTATCCTTCTAGGATGTTCTATATGCATTTATATGCTAATTTATATGATTTTTGGGACTAACCTAGTAACCTAGAGCCCAGTGCCAGTTTTTTCCTTGTTTTTGAGTATCGCAGAAAAGGAAACCCAAACGGAGTCCAAACGGAGTGAAACCTTCGGGAGACATATTTTTGGAACGGAAGCAATCGAGGAGACCTGGAGTAGACGTCAGGGAAGCTTCGAGGAAGCCACGAGGCAGGGAGGCGCGCCCTACCCCACTGGGCACGCCCCCACCCTCGTGGCTCCCCTGACCGACTTCTTTCGCCTATATATATCCATATAGCATAAAAACATCGAGGAACAGAATAGATCGGGAGTTCCACCACCGCAAGCCTCTGTAGCCACCAAAAGCAGTCGGGACCCTGTTCCGACACCCTGCAGGAGGGGTGGAACCCTCACCGGTGGCCATCTTCATCATCCCGGCGATCTCCATGACGAGGAGGGAGTAGTTCACCCTCGGGGCTGAGGGTATGTACCAGTAGCCATGTGTTTGATCTCTATCTCTCGTGTTCTTGAGGTGGTACGATCTTGATGTATCGCGAGCTTTGCTATTATAGTTGGATCAAGTTATCTTATCGGATTGAGTCTTTAAGGATTTGAGAACACTTGATGTATGTCTTGCATGTGCTTATCTGTGGTGACAATGGGATATCATGTGATCCACTTGATGTATGTTTTGGTGATCAACTTGCGGGTTCCATAACATTGTGAACTTATGCATAGGGGTTGGCACACGTTTTCGTCTTGACTCTCCGGTAGAAACTTTGGGGCACTCTTTGAAGTTCTTTGTGTTGGTTGAATAGATGAATCTGAGATTGTGTGATGCATATCGTATAATCATACGCACGGATACTTGAGGTGACATTGGAGTATCTAGGTGACATTAGGGTTTTGGTTGATATGTGTCTTAAGGTGTTATTCTAGTACGAACTCTTGAATAGATCGATCTGAAAGAATAACTTTGAGGTGGTTTCGTACCCTACAGTAATCTCTTTGTTTGTTCTCCGCTATTAGTGACTTTGGAGTGACTCTTTGTTGCATGTTGAGGGATAGTTATATGATCCAATTATGTTATTATTGTTGAGAGAACTTGCACTAGTGAAAGTATGAACCCTAGGCCTTGTTTCCTAGCATTGAAATACCGTTTACGCGCACTTTTATTGCTTTTTACCTTGCTGTTTTTATAAATTCAGATTTAAAAAACCTATATCTACCATCCATATTGCACTTGTATCACCATCTCTTCGCCGAATAGTGCACCTATACAATTTACCATTGTATTGGCTGTGTTGGGGACAGAAGAGACTCTTTGTTATTTGGTTGCAGGGTTGTTTGAGAGAGACCATCTTCATCCTACGCCTCCCACGGATTGATAAACCTTAAGTCCAGGAGAATGGACCCATTGGAGTATTTTTGGTCCATGAAACTATGCCATTTACTTTCTGTCCAGAATTGGTTTTCTCAAAAACTTGCACTAACAAGTTTTTTGTTTTTGACAAACTAACCTTGCCACCCTCACCTACATCTAAACAGACTTTGATCTGGAGTTTTTGGCCACCCCAAGAGATGCCTAGATGCCCTTGGCATTCTGTCAAGCACTTTGTGTGCATGGCCAAATTTGGCATGATTTTTAGTTGGCATTGTGAACTTGATCCTCTGACCTAACTAGCTTGTCCACTAAGCCCCTAGACCACTCTAACCTAGACCTGTTAACTGCCGGCCTCGCTCAAACCCTCTAGCACACGATGGCGTTTCGTCGAGCACCTGGCGTGCGTGCTCTAGGCGCGGCCAGAGCGCGCGTTTTGCACGTGCGTGCACACGGGTCGCCGCATCTGGCCCCTGGCCCTTGCTCGCCTGCAGAGCCACGCCCGTCCTCGTCCACACACCAGAGCACTCCAAGCCCTCCCCTGGCGCCCTATAGCGCCGCCGTCAGAGCCCCTTGGCGGCAGGCCGACGTCAGCAGCAGGCCTCTGCCATGGACAGCGCCGCCCAAGCCACACGCGCGCGCCAGCTGCCCCCTGGAACAGCTCGACCTCATCCGCAAGCTCGTCGGCAAGCGCTCGTCGCCGCCACGTCACCCTGCAGTTACAGAACGGCGGTTCGCCGTTCTTATCCACGGCCGCCGCGGGAACCGACCTCGACCGCCTATAAAAGGAGCCCCCGAGCTCGTCCAGTCCCTCAGGCGTCCACAAGCCATTCCCCTAAAGCCCCCACGGCCAGAAATCGACGGCGGGAAGCCTTCTTCCTCGTCTCCGATCAGTTCGGCCGCCGCCACGCTCCGGTGCAATTCGTCGCAAGCAGAGCCTCTCCCGTCCCTCCAGTGCCACCACCCTCGTCCCCTCGACCGTGCGGAGCCGCCCAGCCCCTCAGCCTCGACCAGGAACCACCATAGCACAAGCCCCCAATTGCTCCCGAAACGCCGCCCGCCGCAAAGCTCGCCGCCGGCGACTCCCTGCGTCCCCGCCAGCCCTTCGACCACAGGAGGACCGCCCTGGACTGGCTGATCCATCCCTGCCCTCGGGGCCCCGTGGGTAGCCGCCGTTCGCCGACGTCGATCACCGGAGCTCCGCCTCCGTTCGGCCAGAAGAGAGAATGGCGCGGCGACTGGTCAAACCTCACCAGTGGGCCAAAGGGACCCACTGTCAGTGACCCACGAACCAATCCACGCTGGCATAAGTGAAAGCGTAAACCCAGAAGTACGTCTCCTCCGTCTCGAAAACGTATTTCTATTCGAACCGTTTTCCTTTTCTGTTTTATTTAAAAACAGACTATGACTAAACTTTGACTGGCTATAACTTTTAAAATATAAGTCCAATTGATTTGATTCTTTTTCTGTTGTTTTTAAAATTTTGTCTAGTTTATTTTCATATTTATTTGAAAATTTTCCAAAACAACTTTTTGTACGGTTTTGAAACTATGTGTTAATTCAAATTATCATAAAATAGGATTTTGAAGAAGAAGGCAACTTTCAAAAAGTGCACCCCCACTTGCATACCCTTGAAGGCAAGCATTCTGAACCCGGGCATAATATTTTTGTGTGTTGTTTGATACGGTTACAACACCACCTTGACATGGAGCATTCGTTATTTTATGTGGCGATACAATCATACGCATAAGTGCATAATGAAGATTCTTTGCTGTTAGAAATGGATATGCTGGTGATAGTAATCATCCTCGTAAGCTTTTCATGCATACCGGAAGGAAGCCGGGAAAGTCTCTGTCTTGGGTAGACACGAGCTTGTCCCTAGTTCCTCGCCGAGATGAGTGTGTCCGGTATGGCATGATGAGGTATGATGAGTGGTGATTCTGTCTGTTAGTTGAAATATATTTGTTATGCTAATCATACAGGGAATACTTGGACCTCCTGAGTCGGCCGTAGATCGAGTGTTGTTCCAGTAACCCCCATACTTGTTTCGCACTACCGCTTGTCTCTGCCGCAGGTAGGGTACGGTTCAGTAAGTTGTCAACCCCTCCTAGCACACACCGTACAGAGAGGCCATGATGGAAGATACCGGATGCATCCGGTAGGCATGCCACCTGGTCTGGGGGCATGGGTGTTTCCGGTTGTAGCCGAGGGGAGTGGCTTCCTAGTTTGCGCACGTTATAAATTTTGTGATCCCATGCTAATCGAGGTTGTAGCCTCCCCACTTAGAGTTTTGCTTGACAGGTGTCGTGGGTGATTCCAGACACCGGTAAGTTAGGTTGGTGTGTGCGGTCAGGTGTGTTTTCAATTAAAAGACCGTAGACGAAATTAGCCCTGATGGACTAAAGAAATCCGTTACCCGTGGGTAAAGAGTACACCCTCTGCAGAGGTTAAATCTATTCGAATAGCCGTGTCCATGGGTAAGGACTACAGTCTGAGATGGGTTTAGTGTCGGTCTTAGTGTCGGTCTTCGGAGGAAAAGCTGCTAAACCAGAACATTGATTATGGCCTGTGACATATGATGATGATGATTATTGTGGACTAACCATTTACATTGTTTGAATTATTGAGTATCCCTGGGACGGTTCTACCTCTTGGATATTCACTGTGATTATTCTTATATAAGCCCTTTATGTGGTGTCGCTCAGACGCCCGACTGCGGCATGCTTGTTATTTATTTATTCTATAAGCCCTTTATGTGGTGTCGCTCAGACGCCCGACTGCGGCATGCTTGTTATTTATTTATTCTATAAGCCCTTTATGTGGTGTCGCTCAGACGCCCGACTGTGGCATGCTTGTTATTTATTTACTTTATAAGCCCTTTATGTGGTGTCGCTCAGACGCCCGACTGTGGCATACTTGTTAGTTGTTTACTTTATAAGCCCTTTATGTGGCGTCGCTCAGACGCCCAACTGTGGCATGTTTGTAACTTATTTTACCTACAAGCCCTTTATGTGGTGTCGCTCAGACGCCCGACTGAGGCATGCTTTATACTCTTATCCTTCCGAGGCATCGCTTCAGACACCCGATCGGTGCATTTTTTTATCTCTATTCTCGGATTGCATATTCATGTTTTATATGAACAACCTGCATGCGTGCATCATGGATTTTTATTTCGTGACTGACATTGTGATCATAGAATATTTCAGAGCATGATTATCATTCGATGTATTATACCCGTGTTCATAATGTTTGCGAGTACATTCAAAAGTACTCACTGGCTTGTCCCTGGCTATTGTCTTGGCCAGATTTCTTGCTTGGAGAGGAGCGTTGCGATGACAGCCCCGGAACCTAAGCAACGGTGATAGCAGCCTCGCGAAGATAGGAGTTATCCAAGTCAGCTGTTCCTGTGGGAAATGGAGTCCCATAGACGCAGATGAACCACAAACCGCTTCCGCCATCAACCACTAGAAACCAATTGTTGTACTCATAGGCCACAATGGTCTTGTACTACATATTTTGTACTTTGCTTGGAATTTCTGTATCAAGTTGGTGCCTCATCAGCTAACAGTAATCCTGGGGCTGGTGAGCAGAAGGGCCATTTTCTGGGAAATTAATATCCCGAAAAACCGGTCCTGACAACTTATATCTTTTTGGAGTAGTTTTTCATTTACTCGTGTGCTTCACTTATATCCTATGAGTAATTGGTTGAATGATTTGAATGTCATAAATCTGAAATTATATATGTCTCATATGCCTTTCCCATGGGGAGTAATGCCTTCACATATAAGAAGTAGAGGTGGTAAACTTTTTGAAGGTTAGCAAACATTTTATTGGTCACTTGAACAATTCATGAAAGAATATTGAAGGAAGAGAGATTTCACATATAAATATACTATCTTGGACATCTTCTATGATTGTAGCCCCATTAATTATTTTCAAACCTGAGCGAATTAGTTGAAGTTGGACAAGGAAGACAACATAATGAGTTATGCTTGGGTATATTTGTATAGAAGTTATATTGTTATGGATCCTCTAACATGTGGTGCTTGCTATTTAGAATCCTTTGCTAGCCAAAATATCTATACTAAGCGGGAATACTGCTTGTGCATCCAAATTCCTTGAACCAAGTTTATTCTATGAGTGTCGACGATATCTACCTATATGCGGTATTTACCTGCCGTTCCAAGTAAATTTGCATGTGCCAAACTCTAAACCTTCAAATAATAATCTGTTTTGTATGCCCGAATCGCTCATGTAGCGACTAGGGGCTGGCGGTATCTTCCATGCTAGGTGGGTTATTCTCACGATGAGTGGACTCCGCTCATCATTCACGAGAAAATGGCTGGTAACTGGGACGCCCAGTCCTATGATCAAAAGATCAAAAACAAATTCGCAAATAATTTAGACAAACTCCCCCAGGATTGTTGAAAGTTGGACGGCACCCGTTGTTTAGGACAAGCCGTGGAGTGTGATTGTTGGTGGAGGGGGAGTAAAATCTTTACCTTTCTGTTTGGGAACTGCCTATAATGTATCTAGTATGGAAGATATTGGGAACTCTTGGTTGTTATGTTGACAATGAAAGCATACCTCTGAAAATTATTTTCATCTCTCTTTTTGCTTCGAGCTCTGGCACCTCTGCAAATCCCTGCTTCCCTCTGCGAAGGGCCTATCTTTTACTTTATGCAAGAGTCAGTAGTATTCCTTCTCATTCCAACCTACTCTTTAGTTGGCAAGCATCATGTGATGGAAAGATCTAAGCATATATGGCCATTCAAATATATTTGATCATGAATTATTATTGTTGACAATTATCTATATGATAAATAAGTTGGGAGGCGAAACATTAAGCCCCTATCTTTCTCTGTGTTCGATGGATGCTATTTGTTCTAAAAATATGCTTTGAGTGGTAGAAATCATGGAAGGCTATATGATAGTTGAGTATGTGGAATTTGTTAAATCAAAGCTCTTACATAGACCCTTCCTGAAAATAAGATGAATTGCAATTGTTTGATGACTGAGAACATATTTTGTTAGTTTCCAAGAAAGTTTATGATCTATGCTTTAACATGTGAATAGCTTGTTGCTTGATCATGAGAAGCTTTATGATATGAGCTACTGTTATAACATATAATGATGCTAGAAAAGGTGATTGAAATTATCATTGATCAAACTTGTGCACCTTCTAGCATTCACACTTCATAAATTATTTCTTTTATCATTTACCTACTCGAGGATGAGCAGGAATTAAGCTTGGGGATGCTGATACGTCTCCAACGTATCTATAATTTATGAAGTGTTCATGCTATTATATTATCCTTCTAGGATGTTTTATATGCATTTATATGCTATTTTATATGATTTTCGGGACTAACCTATTAACCTAGAGCCCAGTGCCAGTTTCTGTTTTTTCCTTGTTTTTGAGTATCGCAGAAAAGGAAAACCAAACGGAGTCCAAACAGAGTGAAACCTTCCGGAGACTTATTTGTTGAATGGAAGCAATCCAGGAGACTTGGAGTAGACGTCAGGGAAGCTTCGAGGAAGCCACGAGGCAGGGAGGCACGTCCTACCCCCTGGGCACCCCCCACCCTCGTGGGCCCCTCGTGGCTCCCCTGACCGACTTCTTTCGCCTATATATATCCATATAGCCTAAAAACATCGAGGAACAGAATAGATCGGGAGTTCCGCCGCCGCAAGCCTCTGTAGCCACCAAAAACCAATCGGGGCCATGTTCCGGCACCCTGCCGGAGGGGTGGAACCCTCACCGGTGGCCATCTTCATCATCCCGGCGATCTCCATGACGAGGAGGGAGTAGTTCACCCTCGGGGCTGAGGGTATGTACAAGTAGCTATGTGTTTGATCTCTCTCTCTCGTGTTCTTGAGGTGGTACGATCTTGATGTATCGCGAGCTTTGCTATTATAGTTGGATCTTATGATGTTTCTTCCCCTCTACTCTCTTGTAATGGATTGAGTTTTCCCTTTGAAGTTATCTTATCAGATTGAGTCTTTAAGGATTTGAGAACACTTGATGTATCTCTTGCATGTGCTTATCTGTGGTGACAATGGGATATCACGTGATCCACTTGATGTATGTTTTGGTGATCAACTTGCGGGCTCCATAACATTGTGAACTTATGCATAGGGGTTGGCACACGTTTTTATCTTGACTCTCCGGTAGAAACTTTGCGGCACTCTTTGAAGTTCTTTGTGTTGGTTGAATAGATGAATCTGAGATTGTGTGATGCATATCGTATAACCATACCCACAGATACTTGAGGTGACATTGGAGTATCTAGGTGACATTGGGGTTTTGGTTGATATGTCTCTTAAGGTGTTATTCTAGTACGAACTCTTGAATAGATCGATCTGAAAGAATAACTTTGAGGTGGTTTCATACCCTACAATAATCTCTTCGTTTGTTCTCCGCTATTAGTGACTTTGGAGTGACTCTTTGTTGCATGTTGAGGGATAGTTATATGATCCAATTATGTTATTATTGCTGAGAGAACTTGCACTAGTGAAAGTATGAACCCTAGGCCTTGTTTCCTAGCATTGCAATACCATTTATGCGCACTTTTATCGCTTGTTACCTTGCTGTTTTTATAAATTCAGATTACAAAACCCTATATCTACCATCCATATTGCACTTGTATCACCCTCTCTTCGCCGAACTAGTGCACCTATACAATTTACCATTGTATTGGGTGTGTGGGGGACACAAGAGACTCTTTGTTATTTGGTTGCAGGGTTGTTTGAGAGAGACCATCTTCATCCTACGCCTCCCACGGATTGATAAACCTTAGGTCATCCACTTGAGGGAAACTTGCTACTGTCCTACAAACCTCTGCACTTGGGCCCAACAACGTCTACAAGAAGAAGGTTGCGTAGTAGACATCAATGCCCATGACACATTCACGCGTGACGGTCACTGTATTTCAAGCGAAAGCACTATACGGTCGGTGGACTTCAGAATATGCTCATTACGGTCACCGTATATATTCTCGTGGTGATCATAGGTATCTAGCTGACAATACGTCTCCGTATTTTGTTGATGACACTGACAGACATTGTATTTGATGCGTGCTCAGTATTTTCTTGACGACACTTACGGTCATTGTATATGAAGCGAAAGCACGATATGGTCACTGGACTTCAGAATAAGCTCATCACGGTCAGCACATACATTTTGTGGTGCTAACCAACCTGTGGTTGGATGGTTAGGAGAACAGTGGTTTCTCGAGCCCACCAGGGTTAAAGTCCTGGTGCTCGCATTTATCCGGGGTTAATTTCAGTATTTTTCCAGCGATATGCGTTCAGTGGGAGGAGACGTTCCACTCGACTACGAGGCACCTATGGTGACTTCGTAAAATCTCAAGATCATATGCTGGCTCACTCTCTTGAAGGTGCTCATAGGGGTAGGGTCTGCGTGTGTGCGCTCATAGCGGTGAGTGCTTGCGCATATATATGAGCGCTTGCGTCTGTACCATGTTAAAAAAATACATGTCGTGATTATACGGTCACTGGCTCACCCGTACAACTCCGTATTTTGTTGATGACACAATCAATTGACTAGTCAAACGTTCCACGTGGCGCAACTAGTGTTGCACCATCGGGGCGTGTAACCATGGGGCCCACCTGTCAGGGCGTATATGAAAGAAATAAATGGTAGTTTGAGTCTGTACTGTGTTAATAAAATACAGTTTAGGGTAATCATACGGTCACTGGCTCACCATACAGCTCCGTAATTTGTTGATGACATGATCAATTGACCAGTCAAACGGTCCACATTTAGCAGCACACATTACCATAGGTCCCACCCTTCAGCGCGTATATGAAGGACAGAAATGGTAATAAATTAGTGGTCGGTGGGGATTCGAAGTCGTGAGACCTCTGGTTGGCAGTCGCCGGCGGTGGGGGCACGCAGTGATTGGGCGGTGGCGTGGGGATCACCGGAGAAAAAGCACGGCGCGGGGGGGGATAGAGGGATGGTCGGGGCGGTGGCGGACCGGCGATGGGGAGTGGTTTCAGGACGGGCAGGGTGGCGTGGCCGCACGGGCCAGCCGCGGGCGGCGGCGGACAGTGGTTCAGCCGGCGGTGGCTGGCGGCTCAGGGGGTGGAGGTTGAAGATAAACTGCAGGCCCTTGATTTCGTATCCAACGGCTGGAAAATCTATTGACCATAGATGAAAAAGTCAGTCGACTGACGTGTAGCCTCACCCCGCACGTACACATGCACGCACACAAAACTCGCACGAACACACGCACGCATGCAGGCGTGCAACACTGACACGTACACATAGCGAACACATGCACGCATGCAGGCGTGCAACACTGACATGCACCCATGCACTCACGAACACACGCACGTACGCACACGTGCATGCAACACTAAAACATACACATGCACGCACGCAACACTCGCACGCCTGCATGCACACCGGCGACACCGCACACGACGCAAGACACACGCTCAACCTATACGTGCATTCACCCTTTGTTAAGGACATGGATTGTTACGGGTATTAATCAATCTTATCTTTTTTTTGCAATGTTTAATCAATCTTGTCTGTGATAAGCAGAAAATTGATGTTTGCAGCGGTCTTTATGAATCATAACGTATCGAACGGGCTATCAACGTATATATGAAAATTTTAAAATTCTCTTACATTATATAGTAGGCTTATCTAGATGAAATAGATGACGTCACACTCAATGAACAATCATCGGTTCATGAAATGCCCGCTTTTGACCGCCCTGGCCCACCAAAAGTTCCTCGTCCGTGCGCTGCCTGCGTTGGGTCACTGACATGCAGGCCATGTACCCAAAGAGCCCACACGTCAGTGGAAGAACGGCACGGTGTCGTATGTCGGAGTCGATGGCGCCACTTGATGCACTCGCGGCTGAACACGCCTCCTTGCCGCATTCAAACGCCTCCATGAAACCCATGTGGAAGCCGAGAAACCCACTCTGGACACATTTCCATTCATGACCGAGCCGACATTAAACGCAATGCCGGCCGAGCTCCTCCCGTCCGCCATCTATTTAATCTCCTATTTAACCGAGGTTAAACGCTGGCCAAGAATCGCACCCCTCCGCCGCTCCCCTATCTCCTCCTTCACCATTTTGTCCACTCTTACAATGGCTTACGAAGAGTAGTTATCCTGCATCCAAGCTGGCTGGGTGGCCCGTCGAGCCCGCCAGATACGAGCTATGCAGCTCGCTGATCCACCTCCCTTCCCTCGCCCGACGGAGCCAGTTGCCGCCTCAAGCCGGCGCGCGGTTCAGCAACTCACCGCTCCAGGCCAGCTCGACGAGGAGAGGCGCACGGGCATCGTCGCTGCCGTCCACGCCGCCGCCTCGTACCGCGCCTCCCGTGTCTGCGACCGCGTCTCCCGTTTCTGTGGCCGAGACTCCCATACCGTCGGTCGTGACATGCAAGCAGAGACAGAAGCTGGGTGCGCGGAGAGCGACGAGTCGGTGGCCAGCGCGTCCGCGTCCGCCGCCATCATCGAGGAGAAGTAGAACACGGGAGGCCGCCGTCGCTTGGGTCCCATGAAGGCCACCATGGAGGCGACGCCGGCGTACACAGTAGGTGTCTTGCCGGATCGTTTTGTTGCGAGGATCTTCGTCGACCCCGCATGGGCTCCACGGAAGCGGAGAAGCCCCCCTCCACCATCATCTTCGGCTTCGGCAGTGGGAAGTGGGCCATCCTTTGCGCTGAAGCATATACCTCCGGGGCTCCCGACAGTCCGGTGATCGTGCTGTCGGACATGAGGAACACAAATGGATCGGCGGGTGGCCATTTAGGCCAGGTATTATATACTTGTGTTGTCCAGAACTAGCACCGCTTAGTTGATTTGAATGTAATGAAATACGTCATGTTTGTATGAAAATCTGGTATTTTATATGAATTCCGTCATTGTTTATGAGAAATATCACCGCGTTTGCATGAATTTCGTCCGGTTGGTTGAGTTGCCGTCAGAATGTGTGCGGCTACGGTTGGATGGTGTAATATGCGGGTCGCCGGTCGGTCTGCGGCCGACTCAGGCGGCGTGGTGGGACAAGAAAGCACAGCTCGTGCGAGCTTGTCTCCGACGTGCGCGCTGTAGGATGCATGAGCACCCGAACCATTCCTCGTTCATCGGTGGCAAAGGCACCGGTGGACAAAAGGGTCGCCAATATTTTGGCTACCCCAGGGAAAATCCAAACAGCCCCTCCCAGTAGATTCAAATCCCTCGTTTGCCATGAAATTTTGCCATGTGTTGCTTTCATGGACTAGCAAGATGCCCGTGCATTGCAGGGAACATCAAGATGCATTTTTTACAAAACACCTATTGTGATTGACCCATGCAGGAGTAATCCCATGTGTAAAAACTAATGATATCTCAAGAATTTTATCGGAAAAATGGTATCTCGAGAATTTCATCGAAAAAATGATATCTCTACTCATATAAAAGACTCAGTCGGTGATGATGGTGTGTCTGCCATCCGTCATTTCTAACCATTAGATCTACATCTAATGGTTGCGAGGTAAGTTGTGGCATTTTTGCAACAATAGCCCACTTCTCTGCTCCAATTTGAGGAAAACCCCTTATTATCTTGAAAGCAACCACATCCCTCCCTCGCATGATCAAAACAACCTGAGAAATATATTTTGAGTGAAACGTAATATATTTTTAGTGGTATATATGTATATCAAAACAAGAGTGTTTTCTTTCAAGTTTGTGAACAAGTACTATTCTACTTTGGATCCATTGCAACACACGGGCACATTGCTAGTCTCCAAAAAGATGAGAGATAAGGTGAGGAGGAGTGGTGCGTTGTGGTGACTGGTGGTCGAACTGGGCGGGGGCATGGGGATGGACGGAGCATTATGTCTAGGTTTGTATCTCTCTCACACACCCACGTAGGTCGGGGACGTGCACGAAGAGAAGAGGTGCACGCACGGCGCACATACTCCCGTCTCTTTCCCAACCACACCCGCGCGGGTACATGGTGGAGCTCTTTTCTATACGAAAAGGCAGCCCACGTGGTAATTTGACACGTGTACTAGTTGTCCACTTGATGGAGGATCGTCTACCACGGGTGGACAAACAAATTGCGACTTGATGCGTTAGAGCTAGTATAATAAGGTACAATTAGCAGGCTGTAAGGATTAAAATATTATGTGTTTGCTGAGTTGGATGAGAGAGAAGAGGAGAGAGAAGGGAAGCGGGCTGTAGATTAAGAGCCAGTTGTAGCACGTGCTCCAAGAAACAATGTAAGATTGTAAGGTGGACCATCCATTGGTGAAGTAGTACTACGTTGTAAATAGTTATTATACATGTTGGCTATTAGGTTGGCTATAAATGATGTGGCAACTTCATTTACACTCGAGATGCTCTGTACGTATACTTTTGATGTGTCCCGTCAACTCGCAGAACAAGGAAAAGCTTGCTTACTACGCCGTCTCCCCCGCCCACGGGCGCGGTGGCTCGTAGGACGAGGTGAAGCTTGTTTACTACTAATCATTGTATATTGGTTTATTGGTCCCCATTGTATATTGTGTCAAATTTTGACTATCAATTTAGTAGTCAAATTTTGACTACTAAATTGATGTGTCCCGTCAACTCGCAGAACAAGGAAAAGCTTGCTTACTACGCCGTCTCCCCCGCCCACGGGCGCGGTGGCTCGTAGGACGAGGTGAAGCTTGTTTACTACTAATCATTGTATATTGGTTTATTGGTCCCCATTGTATATTGTGTCAAATTTTGACTATAAATTGAACTAACAAAACGTTCGTGCATGTTACCAAAAATTATATCATTGAAAACTATGTTGAAATACGAATCCAACGATATAATTTTTGTTGACACGCATTAACATTTTGTTAGCTAAATATTTGGCAAAAATTTGGCATGAACTACAAAGGTGACCTATAAACCAGGACGGAGGTAGTAGTACTACGCCCGCTCCCTCGCCCACGCGCGCGGTGGCTCGCAGTACGAGGAGAAAATTTTACTACTCCCTCCATTTACTCCTCGTCCCTACCTTGGTTAGAGAGATTATCATATTGTTTGGAATATATGTCCTTTAGTAGTACTCCCTCCTTTCCAGTTTATGGCTCAATTTCCTTGGAGTCGTATATAGGAGTAGTAAACAACAATTTCCTTGGAGTCCGTGGTGCAGCAAGCTACCCTAGGCTATGTTACTACTCCCTCCTTTCCAGTTTATGGCTCAATTTCAAAATCTCTCCAACCAAGGTAGACGGTGAGTGGTGGAATTAATTTCGTAGTTTGCACAAGTAATGTACGCTCGTTTTTCTCAAGAAGTTATGTATACCGAGGCATTAATTAGAACGAATGCATGCATGACCACTAAATTTCCATGAACTTCTACATGCATTGGTGAGTTTTCTCTTGACAATGCTTGCATCGGGTGATTTAATGCACCTCAAAATCCAACATGTGATGGTACTACTACTACTACTCCCTCCGTCTAGGTGTGTAAGTCATCTTACGAAAACCAAATAATCCCAAAACACTTAGGCATGGTGCATTAACTTCTACCTCGTTTCCTGTTTCTAGACATATAAACCAATAAGAGATGTGGGTGTGCAGGCTTTTAATGACTTGAGACTACCAAAAACGACATGAAGAAGTTAGTTCATTGCATGCAATGCTATTAATTAGCAAATAAACATTAAGTTCTCTTGTTTTCCCCTCCTCCTTGGTCACGGTGCACAACCTAAGATGACTTATTCACCTAGACGGAGGGAGTAGTAGAATTGAGACTTATACAACGGAAAAACGGTTATTTTAGACGAGCCCTATAAATCGGAAAGGAAGGAGTAGTAAGTAGCACTGTTCAAGATATCTTCCGATATTCCGATAAATCGACCGATTTATCGCTTATCGATGTCTGACCAATAAGATAAATCGACCGATAAATCAGTCGATATGGCGATAAATCGTTCGATATGCCGATAAAATGGCCTATTTACCCCTTATCATCGGTTGACCGATAAGTTCCCGATAAGCGATATCCCCAACATTGGTAAGTAATATACTACCTCCATACTGGGTACATACTCCATAAAATCAGATTTTCCCAAAACTAACTCGCTCAACCTTTATTTGCTTGTTTCCCTTCCTGCCTCGTTGACTCAAACAGACTATGCCAAACTCCCTTGCCTGCCGCACGGGAAAAGACCCGCCCTCTCCTTTTTTTAGTCCGGGTTTGTATCGATGGATCGCGCGAAGCAGCAAAAACCAAGCCGTGTCTTGTACTCCTCCGTCGACGCTCACTTTCATGAATTCTGTACTTCCTCTCGCCGACATGTGGGACATATAGCAACCGGGTCGACGTGTCATGCACCAACTAACAGTGCAGCACAGTAGGGGGACGCACCCCAGTCGTACCGCCCCAGTAGTAGTAATGAGCAATGAGACGTCAAATCACAATGCCGCACCTTCCCAGACGGACGAAGCAACCATTATTTTTACTACTTCCTCTGTATCGGTTTACAGGGCATGCACGTTGTTCTAGGTTCAGAATTTAACTAGCTATATATGTGATGAATAGTACTCCTCCGTCTAGGTGAATAAGTCATCTTAGGTTGTGCACCGTGAGCAAGAAGGAGGAGAAACCGAGAGAACTATAAACCGAGACGAAGAGGGTAGTACAGTACGTATCTTTTTAGATCAATATAGTCGGGATTCACCGAGGAGCAAAACCAAGTGGTAGGCTGCTCCTGTCGTGTTGGCATAGCAACTCAAGCAGGGTCAGTCCGCACACGAAATGGTGACACACTTAACAGGACCCCTTTGGCCGACATGTAGCTCATCAACAGTCTTGTTCCACATGCAATGCACCAAGTTACAGTTCGGAGCAGCGGTTGGACTTGGAGGCACCCCGGTCGTAGCGCCGCAGTAGTAGTAAATGAGCGATGAGGGGTCAAATCACAAAGCCCCACCTTTCCCGCATTAAGCTGGACGGACGAAGCAACCATCATTTCACTCTAGGGTGCAAGAGCATAAAGAAAAGAGAAAACCAATTATGCGTGCGGCAGCTACCTAGGGCACCCTAGGGTAAGGGCCTCCACTACAAATCCTTTTTTTAAAGCGCCTCCACTACAAATCCGCTTCTCCCTCGTCCTCTTGAAGAAAACCGAAGATGCGTGCGGCGGTAGGGTTTGTAGGAGTACTACGGCGTGCGGGGCTACGTCGTAGTAAACGGGAGAGGGATTGAGTTTGAGTCGACGCCTTAATATGTGTGGGCCGCTTGATTTTACGGGAACGAGGAAGCATTTTGGGTTCGGGGACCAGTGGAGATATACGTACAAAAAATTGTGGACGTTGGTTCGACCGAAAGGCAATGATGCATGGGCCCTACATTCTGTTATACCCGCGGTCGCGTGAAATTCGCTACTCTACTCAAAACTAGTAAGGTACATGCATTGAACGCATGAGATTTGGAAACCAAATTATGAATAAATACACACTATAGCATGTAAAGCTTTGAGTCATATATGCATGATGTAGATGTTCGTTTAATTCTTATAGTTAATCTCATTAAAAATCAATTAGTTTTATAAAAAGGTTAAGATTCATGGGATTGTGCATTGTAAAGCATAAAGAAAAAATAAATAATGGTAATTCATTTAGAAAAAAAAGTTTGGCCAATTATGATACGGAAGATTCAAGAACAAAGGAGAAGTGCTTGTGTTTTGGGAAAGCATGCACGGCCCACATCTCTTATTGGTTGATAAGTCACGAAACAAGAAACAAGGCAGGGAGTTAATGTACCGTGCCAAAGTGTTTTGGGATTATTTAGTTTTCGGAAGATGACTTACACACCTAGACGGAGGGAGTACAAAGAGAAAAAAATGAATTGCAGTTAAAAGAATGGAATTTCTAACAAAAATGTGAATTTGAACTACATATGTGTGCACATGACCAGCACATACATTTTCAATGCAAGAAATAACTTATGAGTAACATGCACGAATTGATGATGTGGTGCTTGCATGCATAGAGTAGAAAAAACAATATGATTTCTGACTTGCATTCATGACGTGTTCTTGTGCCATAGTTGCATGTCTAGGAAAAAAGCTACTAGTGGGTTGTACTAGCTATTTAGGAATAGAAGATGTATACATGGAAGTTGTAGGGAAAATGATGGCATGTATCTCAATTCCCATGAGTAGGGATTGGAAAACAGATGTCATTTGGTTCACATCATAGGAACTTCTATATTGAATCTAGAGATGACATGTATCTCAATTCCTATGAGGAGGGATTAAAAAAGAGATGTCATTTGGTTCACATTATAGGAATGTTTCTATTGAATATACGCTAATGTTTATTTTCCTTTGAAATTATGGGAGTATAGGAATCCATTCTTATGAACCAAGTGGCTCTAAAGCTATAAAAATGATATCATGTTTATTTCCTTTGAAATGTGGAGTATAGGAATCCATTCATATGAACCAAGTGGATCTAAAGCTATAAAAATGATATCATGTTTATTTCCTTTGAATTATGGAGTATATGTATCTATTCCTATGAACCAATTGGCTCTAAAGGAAAAAATCCTATAAATATCATATCATATAGAGTTCCTATGATATTCCTCCACACCAAAGGATGGTTGAAATTGCTGCAGGTGATACGGCGGTCTTTCTTTGTAGACTCCTCCATCTTTATAGTTACCTCTCGAAGATGAATGAAATGATATATACTGGGTATTCTATATGTTCATTTTCGTACACGAAAACTCGGTAAAAGTTTGCGAGGTTCGAATTTTCAATAAAGCTATATGGACTACATTTTGGAACGGAGGGAGGAGCATACGGCACTTGCTAACACTCACATGGAAGATTTGTGTGTAGGAGGAGTGGCTGCTCTGTTAAATGACATGGCAAAACTGACACTGTCGCATGCCGATCTAACGGTTCTTACGGCGTTCGTCAGGAAATGGCTTGTGGCGAATGTTCGTCGGATAATGATTTACGGACACATGCATTGCATTGATACGTGCCCCCTCTCTCACGCACACACGTACCCTCACGAGTCACGACTCTCCCGAGCCCTCTCGCACCCACTGTCTATCTGCAGGTAGACGTCACACACATATGTGCTCTTCACACCCTACCCTCAGAACTTCTGAAAAACAAAAGACGTCG
This sequence comes from Triticum aestivum, assembly GCF_018294505.1. NCBI lineage: Eukaryota > Viridiplantae > Streptophyta > Magnoliopsida > Poales > Poaceae > Triticum > Triticum aestivum. The sequence goes on along the minus strand of NC_057802.1, from coordinate 76,675,446 downwards.
CGCACCTTTTATTTTATCTCACACGTCACACACTTATACTATTACACTTTTGGTGAACGTTGTTTGGGCATAGTATATTGTACTCTCACAAACAGAAGCGGTGCACGCATGCACTAGTTCTCTCACACCCACTCGCGGGTACAAGTAGGAGCACATTTTTTTGGAGCTGGTACAACAAAATCACTCCACTATATATATAAGCTAGAGCCTTAGCGCTTGCTTTACTAGGGTTCCTCTCCTTCACTCTCTCATGCTCTCCGGATATAAGCAAGACATAGGTGGCCACACACTCTCTCTCTGCTCACGGCTGGTCACAAATCCGGCCGGACCACCTCGACCGGGGCAGGGGTGTAGGTGCATCGTTCACGCTATCGTTGGCGGCGAGGGAGGAGACCAACGGCTGCCCCCACGTCCCGATCGGCGGCCGCATGTGACGCCCAAGTTTTTATTTGGCTTTTTCAAATGATTTTATTTGACTTGTGGGGAGTGATTTAAATTTTTCTTCAAGAGAACTCTCACTCTCAAATATTTTTCTTTATGGCAAAAGTTTTATTTGGATTCAACCAAGATCTGTCTTTGGTCTTGGAGGTTCTTGCTTTTCACTTGGACTCAAGACAAAATATTTTCACTTGGGAAATGACTTTTGAAAATCTCCTTGAAATTTTGCACTATGGCTTTTGGAAAGTCCTTTGCCACTTTCAAAAAATTCCTTCTTGCCATGGCCCTAGTGCAAATCCCCTCTCCTAACCCTTCCCTCACCTTTGGATCATGTTTTACACCTAATACAACAAGTTGAACCTCCCCATGTATCTATTTCCATTTAAATCTTATTCAAACAAATTTCTGCCTTTTCTTCTATTACTTGGGGATTTACAAAGGAACTCCATTTTCTATTTAGATTTATGCCACCAAACCAACTCTCCTCCCTAGTCCTTTGAACCCTCAACCAAGAACCATGAAGATCCACTGGTCTTCAGTTCAAAATTTTCAAACTACACCTGCTGCAAGTTTGGACCAGATTTGTCAAATTTGGTGAAATTCATTCAAAACCTTCTCCAAAAATTCCAAGTAAAATCAGGCAGCCTCTGGGTACATTGAGTGGTCACCTCACCAAGTTACAGCTCCAGAAAAATTCATCTCATTACAAAATCCTCCTGTCGAACACCTGCAGTGCACTGTCTATGTCAAGTTCAGAAAGTTCAGAGAACACTGCAGTGGCCTGCTGTCGTTTTCTTCAGAGAAGGACGTCGATCTCGCCAGTACCACCGCGTCGCCTTGCTCCTCATCCCCGCCCTCTTGTTCCTGCACCGCACGAACGCCTGGCGCCTTGCGGGCATCGGCGACGAGCCGCAGAAGGTGCGCCGCCCCGTGACCGACACCGGCGGCGGCTTTGCGGACGCCAGCGGGAGACACGGCGCCGACGACGCCACCCAGCGCCGCCCAAACCACCGGAGCTCGCCGCGTGGCCTTCCACTCCCCCGAACGCACTGCCGCTCTCGTCGTGAACCGCAGGGCGCGAAGCGCGCTCTCTGCCGCCGTTGAGCCCGTGCGGTCACCTCACCGTGGACCGACGCCATTACGCCAGGACCGACCCCGTTTAGCTATGAAACGACTCCAGTAACCCCCACTGATGCTGCCTGGCCACTCAAACCTCCTGCCAATCCACTGCTCCGCCGTAATCGCTCGCCGGAGATTCTCCGTTCACGGCCACCCCGTTGATCTGCCTATAAATAGAGGCCCTGAGCTTCAACTCGAGCACCCACCATCCCTGCACTCCCCCTAGAGCAAGCCTAGCCACTGGTAGAGCCCCGAGGAGGTCTCCTTCCTCGACTCCGGCCGCCGCGACCCGCCACGGGATCCAGCCCGATTCGCCCCCGTGTGCACTCCTCCGCCTCCATTCTCTTGCCAGTAGCTTCACCTTGCATCCCTCGTTCTGACCCGCGCCTCCATTCGTAGTTTGCAGCCCTCCACCGGAGTTCCCCATCCTCACCCGAGCCGCCGTCCGCCGGAGATAGTGTCGCCGTCGACGTGGTGCTCCCCGTTGGACGAGTCCACCACCCACCGACGCGGAAGAAGATGCTGAAGCTCTTGGTACCCTCCATTTCTCCTAACTCGCCGTGGTTCGACACCGGCGTCCACCGCAGTCTTCGGGCGCCGGCGAGCTTTTTAAACCTGACAGGTGGACCCCGCCTGTCAGCCTCTATTCTATTCTCCTCCGAACCGTTTTCTGTTGGCGCCTTCGGGCAAATACGTTTTCTCCTTTCCGCTTGCGCATTCCCAACCGAAGCGTTTTCTGTTTTCTCAGTTGAAACCCTGGAACTTTTCTGTTTCATTACAGATAAGTCCCTGGACAGAAACCTTTTAACTTTTTAATATAAAGGAATTTTTGAGTGATTCTTTTTCTGACAATCTTCAAATTTTGTCTAGTTTTTTATGGGATTTATTTGAAAATTATTTGGAAAAGTTTCTGTGCAAGTGTTGGTTTTCACGTTAGTACCCGTTTCGTGATTGCCGTAGGTTCCGGAAGAGGTGAAGGAGCCGCGAACTTCGTCGAGCTAGACTCCGACTTCTCCGAACCAGGCAAGCATGTTTGAACATTTGATATGATGAGTGTTTTTGCATGTTCACGTGAGAGTTTGTGCGTGGCATATGAGTGTCGGTAAGTACCTCGTTGCTTGTAAGGCAACGACCCGGTTGTTCCAAAGTCGCGATGATCTCTGATGAGAGATGGCCTAGTCATGTGGTGACATGAAGGGCAGCAAGGTGGTACTGTTGTAGCATACCAGCCTTGCGTCATCCGACTTTCTCCGACGTTAACGTGGTTGGAGCCACGTTATCGTTCCTTTCCCGCATGTTCCACAGTTGCGATGATCTCTGATGAGAGATGGCCTAATCATGTGGTGACATGAAGGGCAGCAAGGTGGTACTGTTGTAGCATACCAGCCTTGCGTCATCCGACTTCCTCTGACGTTAACGTGGTTGGAGCCACGTTACCGTTCTTTCCTCTTTCCGTGCTACCACATGTCTCATTGGCAGGATGCGGTTTAGTAAGTTGGTAACCTCTTTCCGTGTACACACCAAACAGAGAGGCCAGGATGATGGTACCTTGGCCCAGGATTAAAGCCAGTCATCCGGTCAGGGGGCATGGGTGTTTCCGGTTGGGACCGAGAGGGGGGGCACCCCCTTAGAGCGCGCGTATAGAAATTTGATCCCATGCTACGCGAGGTTGTAGCCTCCCCGTCTCAAGGTTTTTCTTGAACGTCGCCGAGGGTGATCCCTGGCTTCGGATGGTTGAATTGGGTGTGTACTGGTTAGACGTGTTTCTTCCAAAACACCGTAGATGGAACTAGTCCCCGTGACTACTGAAATCCGTTGGCTGTGGTTAAGTACAAACTCTGCAGAGTCAATTCCTTCCAAATCATCGTATCCATGATCAAGTAATGAAAACATTATATCCATATCTATCCGCGTGGAAAACTTGTCCCCGGTGAACAAGCTCAAGTGGTAAATTCAGATTTATTGTTATTCCTGTGGATGGACTAACTTTATATTTGTCGCATGCTTGTTCCCGAACTATTGTATTATTGAGCTTTGATGTAAGCCCTTTAGGTGACGTCGCGCAGACGTCCGACTGTGGCGTGTACTTGTTTCTCACATTAAATATAAGCCCTTTATGTGATGTCGCTCAGACGTCCGATTGTGGCATGTACTGTCTTTATTTCCTGTTATAAGCCCTTTATGTGGTGTCGCCTCGACGCCCGACTGTGGCATTATTATTCCGCATTTTCCGCTCGAGGAGTCTTTCAGACACTCGTTTGGCACCCGCATTATTATTCCGCATTTTCCGCTCGAGGAGTCTTTCAGACACTCGTTTGGCACCTGTATTATCATTCCGCATTTTCCGCTCGAGGAGTCTTTCAGACACTCGTTTGGCACCCGCATTATTATTCCGCATTTTCCGCTCGAGGAGTCTTTCAGACACTCGTTTGGCACCACTATTACTATTCCGCATTTTCCGCTCGAGGCGTCATTCAGACCCTCGCTTGGCACCCAGTATTTATTATCTCTATGTCTGATCGCACTGGTTAACTTGTTCATGTGCTTCATGTTTACATTTGTTATACCTTATGTCCGAACTATCTTGCGAGTACTTTCATAGTACTCACCTGGCTTGTTGATTTGGCCAGATGTTGACGAAGGCGATCTCTTGGATGAAGAGTTTGATAGCACGTCTGATGCCTAGAGGAGTCCCAGTCAGTCCTGCGCGATCCCGGATATTGGTCACTTGTATTGTATACGCTTCCGCCACCTGCAATAAGTCTTCTTGAGCCTCACTCCGACGCTCGAAGAGTTGTAGTCTTCTGGAATCATATCACTCGCTTCGCGATGATATTTCCACCACCGTTATTATCGTGAGTTAGTAGTTGCCACCCTACCCGCCGTCTTGTTTTATCGGCATGCATGTAATAAATTGTTGGGCAGTCTCTGCTCAACCTTGTATTATATTTAGTACTCCTGGTATTTTTCCTTCTGTGACCAAGATATTGTCTACCAGTGAGAAGGATTTCTTCCTCGCTGGTCCGTAAAAGGGATTGGTCTCTCAATAATTATTTTATTGAAAAACTGGTCGTGACACCGCACCGGCTCGGGAGGGCCTCCGACCCCTTCTTCCAACTTGCAGTATTGTGGCCAAGATGCGGCCTCCCGACGTTGTCTTTGCCACATGCCGACGACCGTCAGGTATATATTCCTTCGAAACCTGCCTTGATCTACTGCCCCTGCTCCCCATATGGCTGCATGTGGATCTTTTTCTACTTTCGTCGGTTGTTCCAAAGCCACCCAGACTTTTACTATTATTAGAGGTAAAGCTAGTTCATATAGTCGAATCTACGAGTTGGTTCAAACAGGGAAGAAACTGGGAAAGCTGTAGCATGAATCTATGACTTGGTTCTAAGAGGAAACAGGGGGAAGTACTAGATACTGGCTACCCAACCGGTCTATTGGTTGAAAAGGCGAAGAAAGCATGGTGGATGGCGAAGGGTGGGGGGAAGTGGACCTGTCTCTTGGTTGAAAAAGGAAAGAAAATGAGGGGTGTTAGGGGACAATGCAAATGAAAATGAGCAGGTCTAGATTTCCTGTGCTCACATAGGAAAATGTCGCCGAGGAGATAAAAAATGGGACAAATGCAGACATGCTACCTGAGTGTTCGCCGCTCTTGGCAACCACATCTGCCTCACCACTTTATGCCCCTGCTGTCCCTACACCCATATCGCTACCGTTAATGTAAAATCACATGAAGCATTAAGCAATGCCACCTAATGTCACTATAAGTAATGGTCTAGTGCTGTCAATAAATTGAAGCAATGCCACCACCATTTTATGAAGTGCTTCCATCTTGCTTTATTTCCCATGAATTGTGTTTTTGCAGATACACTTAAATCTCACAACGCTAACATTGCTTCATCCCAGTGGAACTGCACAAATTTGATTGCACATTTACTGACCATGTGCTACTCTCATGACAGTAATACTAATGCTATTGTTCTGCATGTTAATCTAGTGGCAGTGTTGATGTGATGTGATGCTACTTACTTAAGGGCACTTTCATACTGTCAATCTAGTGCCAACTATAACACAATAGATGCTGCTATTAATCATACGCCACTACAAATATCTGTCACTGTTTAAATAACCATATTTCGTATTTGCGCAAACATGGATGTCTGTCTCCATATCGTTTCTATCTGCGCAATCAAAAGTACACACCTCAGTTTTAGTACAATAGCACAAAATGAGATGGCTATTCCTAGCTGTCGTCCTCTAACCACCAGTGTTCCAGGTATTCCTACATTGGTTCTAACTAGGTAGAATGACCAACGCAATCTAAAAGAAGTTGATTCGTACGTTTTACTTCCTGATTGCAGTGCAGGGACGAGCAAAAACAACTACATCCTAGTCCGGAATGCACTTTCTTCCAATTCATCCATGGACCAAGGACTAGTTGGCACGGCTACACGGAGGTTTTTGGGACAGGTGCGCGGACAAGAGGCATTGTGGTCTGCTTATTTCTGCAAATAGTGGTGCTTAAATTTAGTGGAATGCACAAGAATTTCAGCTGGTTAGTACACTACATGGTTCAGTTCAGCATTCCAGCTGAGAACACAATTATAATTGGTTATTCTGGAATGAGAGAACCTAACCCTGATGGTGGCAACAAGAAAAAACCAGAGTGAACTCCGGGAAATTTAAGCCTGCCGGGAGGCCCTTTGCTCAGAGAAGCCTTGTTTGTTTTTTTCCTGATTTGTAAACCTTGTCACAACTTTGTCTTTTGCTGTGAACTAGTATTATGTTCTATGAATCATTGAGATGTATAAAATTGCTTACCTTATGCTTTTCATGTTTTTTATGAAGCAGAGTTAAATGTGAGTGTTCCACATGAATGCTGGAGCGTGTGAACGTTTGGAATTTACATTGTGGGCTCAGTTAACTGCATGAACCACTGTAACAAGATACGTAGTTGCTTATATGTCAGACAGCAGATTATTGATTATTAGCTGGTCGATAGCCTAGTGTTGAAGCGAGCTGAGCCAATGTGTCGTGTTTTCCACAACTGCTTACAAGTGGGGTAGCACCAACAGTGTTTACAAGTACTTATGTATACGTCGGCGCACATTTCTCGAACGAGTACTCTATTTCATCAAACACACACTGCTCGTATGATAAACCGTGACAACTTATGTCTTACCATGCCATATTCATGAAAAAACTAGTGAGGACGCATCTGTTTCGGCAACAATTACGATGGTTCTCACATGATTCATGGGCACACAAAGGTAGCAGAAGTTCCCATAGACGGATTCAAACAGAGTACTAACCCAGAGGACTTGATAATAGGCAAGGTTCGGATAAGTAGACACAATCCAAACTAGTATTAAACACTAGCTGGGGCAACTATTTCATGCCTCAATCTAATTTGGGCTGGACACAAGACGGACCTTGCCATGAACATCATCGAGGACGTCCGGCAGCAGCTCAATCCTGTGAACCTTCATGAAGATAACCTTGTGGCCTTGCCACTCATAAACTTGTTTGTGGAGGCATGCCATGTCATCTTCCTGCGTAAGATTGACAAGAACAGTATGCCTCACAAACGAAGGAGTAGCTTTGAACTTCTTGTGCTTCAGTACACCCTGGACAACACGCCTGACAACAGTGAGGCTGGAATACAACTCGACATCGGTATAAGCGCAAATGGCTTCGGGGATCCAACAGCCTTAGAACTCTGTTTTCCCAGTGTGTATATTCAGGTCATCCGCCTCATAGCGAGTGACATGTACAACCACACAATCCTTGTCTGCATCAAGGCTCTAATTGAAACAGAAACAAATTCTGAATTACTTTCCAGTATAAGAAACACAAGTTATTTAAACCACTATGTATAGCATGGCATCGAAGCTAATAAAATTTTGCATTATTCATCACCACATACTTAGATGAAAAACCACAATCGAGATCGGCAAAGAAGAAAATCACCTTGGGCAGCTCAGCGGGGGGGGGACACATCCTCGAAGGGGGAAAACTGCTCCTGCAGTGCCAGGGGGATGTAACCTCAAACGGGGCGTTGACCATCTCAGTAGTGGCCGTGAGCGTATCTGGGGTCGGCTCGGTGGCTGCCTCCATCTTCTTGGAGCTCTCTGTCTCGTGGGGATCAGCCTCCCGCGTCTGCTCCAATATCGGCAGATCTTTGCCTGGTTCTCCTTGGTCCATCATGAAACTGACGAATACTAGGAGACCACTGAAAGGAAAACACAATCGCAATGACAATGAAACAAAAAAGAGAGTGAGGATCGGTTACTGCTTTGCAAAAGTTCTTTTTTTTCTCTGAACGAAAATATACCAATATCACGGATCCTCTTACCTTCCCTTCGTTGGGAGAGAAGAACAGTGGCAGATGCGAGTGTTGGCTTTCTTGAAGATGGTGAGGGAGAAGGGGATTCAGCGAAGAGTGAAATGATGGTTGCTTCGTCCGTCAAACTTAGACTGCGGGGAGGTGGGGTTTTGTGATACGGTGGCTCGTTACTGCCGCGCTACGACCGGGGTGACTCTCCGCCTGCATACTGCCTTCTAATTTGGTGGATGGCATTTGGGCCCGCGCGCTGCATGGCCCGCATGTCGGTGAACAAAAGTAAAACGGCATTCAGTAGAGGGAGACGTTTCGATGACCTAGGAGGAGCCAGAAGCGGTAGTGTATCCACTGTACTAGTAGTAATTGTTTTTCTGGTAGCTGTAGAGTGTCTCCACTGTACTAGTAGTAATTGTTTCTCTGGGCCCAAGACAAAACAGCCCATCCACCCTAGTAAATAATAAAATCAATTCAAAAGCCCATATATTTACTTAATGAGAGGCGCTACCCACACCCAGCACACCGCCCCCCAAAAAAACCTGGGTGCTCTTCTTCCTCCTCACTCCCACCCACCTCACGTCAGCTCGCTCCACTCGTACCCCCAAATTCCTCACCTCACTCCTACAGAAAACCCCAGCTCCCCTTCTTCCTCACTACTACAGAAAAACCCCAGCTCCCCTTCTTCTTCACTCGCACTACAACTAGGCTCGTCATTCGTTACTCTGCTCAAATCCGTGAGCGCGACGCGACGCCCTCGAGGAAAATGGAGTCGGCTGACCCCAGCGCCAAGAAGATGAGGCTCCCGCCAGCGGCGACGCCTGTTGTAGATCCCGCACCCGGCAGCGCGGGGAGAAGCGGCGACCCCGCCCCCACCGGATCCCAGGAACCCGTAGAATCTCGGGTGGACCGCATCAGCGATCTCCCGGACGCCGTCCTTGGGGAGATCATCTCGCTTCTCCCCACCAAGGATTGCTGCCGCACCCAAGTCCTCTCAATTCGGTGGCGCCCTCTATGGCGCGCCGTGCCCCTTAATCTCGACTGTCGTCAGCTATCTCTCTTCAATGATTTTGAAATCCCCAGAGCCATCATCTCCTCCCACCAGGGCTCCGTTCAAAGCCTCTGCATCCCGTCATGCTACCTGAGCAAGCATACCATGCCCTGCACGGTGGACGCCTGGCTGAAATCCCCTGAATTCACAGAACTACAGCTGCTTGAGTTCTACTATTCCCCTGGAAATCACCTACCAGATACCGAACGCCATCTACCTGTGCCCTCAGCACCGATGTCCATCTCGCGGTTTTCCTCCTCTCTCCACACCGCCACCTTTGCGCTGTGCTACCTACCAGACAATCTGGTACTAAACCTTCGACTCCCATTTCTCAAGAAACTTTCACTTGTGCGGGTTCGTATATCGGAGGCCTCATTGCACAGCATCATCCACTCCAGTTGCCCTGCCCTGGAGTGCTTGGTGCTTGTTTTCACAGTTAGAATCGGTTGTCTCCAAATAAAGTCGCCTAACCTTGTAAGAATTGGAATTTCTTTTGACGGAAGGCAGCTCATCATCCAAGATGCCCCTTCACTTCAAAGGTTGATCCTTGATTCTAGTTATTCACCGTCGCAAATAACCGTCCTCTCTGCGCCTAAACTGGAGACCTTGGGTGTAATACATGATCTCTGTGCTCATTTCAAGATGGTGTTTGGCTCCACAGTTCTTCAGGTACTTTATATTATCATCTACACTTGTAACCATAAGCTGCATTTTAAATTTCTGCGCATAAGTTATATATCATCTTGGAGTACACATTTTGTACTAATATTATGTTCTATGCTCAATGAAGAGTTTCTCCATGGATAGCCTATCAATGGTGCTGGATTCTATCAAGATCTTATATATCCAAATGAATAGTTTTGATCTGAACAAGATTATTGGCTTGCTGCAATGCTTTCCATGTATGGATAAGTTGTATATAAAGGTGATAATTTCACGCACATTGGAAGCCCGCATATAGTGTACTAGAATTAACCGTTCAGCTGTTGCTCTTTCCACACTCTTTTTTAGACCTTAACTGTTTTCAATCTTCATGTCTATTTAGGCAACAGGACGGGGTAAGAAAGTTATAACCAATCGGTGGATTCGTAATCACCGAGATTTTCTCACTTCTCATGACATTCGATTGAAGACAATAACGCTAGAACGATATGTAGCCAACCATGCAAACACTAGATTTGTCACATTCTTCCTGCTGAATGCGAGGTTACTATTGTCCATCAGGCTTAAGTTTATCAGCAGCATGGTTTTGACGGATGGGTATGTCGAAGAGCAAAAAAAGGAGTTTCAGGTGGGCAAAAGAGCTTCTGAACATGTCGGGCTTCTATTTACAACATATTGTGGTCATAATCCAGTAAATTTTACGACCCAGGATGTTCATTCTATGGACCTGACCGATCCATTTGACTGTGACTGCCGAAAACAGTGCTGGAGTTAGATGTTGTTGCCCTTTTCAACCTGGGTTTTGTCTAAACCTGATGAACAATTAACCCTCGTGCTTTTGTACAGTTTGTAAGCTGGAGTTAGATGTTCTTGCCCTTTTCAACTCGGCTGTGACTGTCATATTTTCTTTGAAACAAGGCAAATGGCTTGCCATTCGTTTAATTTAGAGTGAAATATTGTAACAAATCCCAACCAAGGGAAATAACATCACTCTCGCCGGCTGCTTGAGCTCACTGTGCATTACAGAAGCCAAGTGATTAGCCCCCACCAGCACCCACAAACTTATTTCGAACTAGCACACCAAATGGGCTGTAAATTTTCATAGGAAAGGCTGCATGACCATGACAGATTTGGATTCTGACATTTGGGACCCACGAGGAAATAGCCTATCCAAGGTGGTGTCGACTTACTAGCTAGTCAACAAACGTTTCTGCTACCAGCCGTTGGATTGACATCCAACATCTGTCGTGTATCTTCTATCTCTGGTCTTCTTCCTCCAGCCGCCCAAACCAAACCACCCCGTCGGCTCCGCCTGCTCCCGCCTCCCATGGCTGGTTGCGCCTCCGCCGCCCTACCGTACCCTCCAACGTTGGCCAGTCCCTCCCTCTATTCCCCCACACGTCCTGTTATTCTCCGGCGACATCAGCCCCAACACGCACCCGCACCCGAACCAGTCAACCCTCGTACTCCCCTCCGCCTGCGACTGGACCGGCGCATCTTCCACGGCTCCTGTTCGTTCCGTCCGAGGCCTCGCCGTCGTCCTCGGCCTTGGTTCGCTCGCCGTGCGCGGTGTGCCGCCCTCTTGCGTTGTCAACGTCGTCAACAACCGAGAGGAACAAGGATATGACTGTACGTGGAGAGGATGACAGTAGGGACCCACCAGCGTCATGGCAGTACGCAAGCAAGTGCATCGTTATTACAAGCCCAAAAAAGGTTCCTCCTAATGGTTGGACATCTGGGGCTCACGCCATTGTCAACGTAGTCAATAAACGAGAGAATTACACAACGAGCGGCTGACACCAGGGACCCAGCAGGTCGCGCAGTTGTTATTTACTTTTTTGAGGAACAAGCAGTTGTTATTTATACTAGTTTTAGCGACGGATCAGGGTAACAACGGGGCTGTGTGGGGCCTGTGGCCCGTCTAGCCAGGGTTTTATTTATGTTTACTACATCATGAGCCCAGTTGTGTTTTTTTCTTGCTGAAAATGGCTAGCCCAGTTCTATTTTTTAAAGAAATACCCAAACGAGGCCTACTTGCTTTATCAGCCCTGCTGGGCTGCAAATCTTTCAAGACGAGGAGAGTTTCATTCGGTTTGCCCAGAAATGGGCTGTACATTTTTAAAACACATCAAACCGGGAATTAGTTTCATTTTTTTAATTACAAGATTTTAAATTCCATTGATTTTTATGCCTGGACAATTATTTGGATTTTATATTTATATAAATTATTTTTCAAAATAGTTTGAATGTGACTCGATATTTCAGGATTAAAAATAGTTGACCGCATGAAAATATGCAAAATTTCGGATAATTTTTAACCGTGGCCATAATATGGGGTGTAATGCTAACAAAAAGAAGATGGGCTCCAAAAAATTCTTAAGAATTGGCAAATGGGCTGTAAATTATTAGAAATAATGGCAGATGGGCTGTATGCTGTTTTCCACAGATTTAAGGCTGACTTGTGCGCGTACTACTGGTTGACGCGTATGCTTTCCTAAAAAATAAGGTTGACGCACACGCAATGCCGTGTCAACTTAGTCAACACACGAGAGCAGTGACTGTTGGATGTCCATCCAACGGCCGTCGTGCTTCTTCAATCTCTGCTCTTCCTGCTCCAGCCACTCAAACAAGCGCCGGTGGGACTGCCTGCTCCCTCCTCCCGCGGCCGTCTATGCCGCCGCGCAGGCCTCACCGCTCCATCATTCTCCCATCGCTGGCCTAGCCATCCCTCTACTCACCCACACCTGCTGTTATTCTCCGGCGACGGCTGACGAACCAGTAAACCCTCGCACTCCCCTGCGCGTGGGAAACAACTGCCGAGTTTTCCTGGCCCCGTGTCGTTCCCTTCCTAGGCCTCGCCGTCATCCACCGCCCTGGTACTCTCGGCGCGGCGTGGTCAACGAACGACATGCATCGGAAGTGGACTGTACACGAAGAGGCTGACAGCTAGGTCCACGGCCGCACGCAAGGAAATGCCTCCTTATTATGTGCAAAATAATGATTCCTCCACCTGACAGCTGGGACCCACCGGAAGGGCCTCTGTATTTCGCGAAAAAACGTTCCCCCGCTGACAGGTCGGACCCCTCAGCTATATCTTCGCACGCAAGGAAGTGCCTCCTTATTACGCACAAAAAATGAATACCCCCTGCTAGCTGGGACCCACCATAGTGGGAGGCTAACTTGTGGGCCTACTAAGATGACGGGGACGGAGGGCTTTGTCAACTTAGTAAATATGAACGGTTCTAGCTCCAGTGACCGTACGATGTCCATCCAACGGTCGTAGTGCTTCTTCAACCTCTGGTCTTCTTGCTCCAGCCGCCCAAACAAGCGCCGGTTGTGCCGCCTCCTCCCGCCTCCCGTGTCCGGCTGTGCTGCCACTGCTGGCCATGCCATCCCTCTATACTCACCCACACCTCCTGTTATTCTCCGGCGATGGCAGCCTCACACCGCAGCCGAAGCAGTCAACCCACGTACTCCCCTCCGCGTGGGCATCCACTGTCGCGTCTTCCCCAGCTCCGCGTCGTCCCCTTCCTAGGCCTCGCCGTTGTCCACCGCCCTGGTGCTCTTGGCGCGACATGGTCAATGTGGTCAATGAACGACTTCCGTCGGAAGAGTACTGTACGTGGAGAGGCTGACAGCTGGGTCCATGGCCGTAGCAAGAAAGTGCCTCCTTATTACGCGCAAAATAATTATTCCTCCACCTGACAGCAGGGACCCATCGGACGGGCCACCGTATTTCGAAAAAAAATGTTTCCCCTGACTGCTGGGACCCACCAGCTACATCTTCGCACGCAAGGAAGTGCGTCCATATTACGGGCAAAAAAATGATTCGCCCCCCTAACTGTTGGGACCCACCAGCTACATCTTCGCACGCAAGGAAGTGCCTGACAGTCGGGACCCACCTGGTCGAAGCGTACGTAGCTTTGTCATTCTGGTCGCGAACGTGTATGTACATACTGGTCGATGTAGAGGCGCGCACGTGTCGTAGTAGAGGCGTGCACGTGTCGTAGTAGAGGCGTGCACGTAGCATGTACACGTACGTACAACGACCAAGGTATAAGAAAGAAAATATGGCCACGTACGTACATACGGGTGGGGTCTCGAACGCCTACTCGCGCATACGTACGGCCAGAGCTCGTGTACATGGCTGGGTCGGAACGGAGAAACTGCGTCGTCGCTGTGTTCATGGGGAGCCAACCGGCTGGGTTTGAACGAAATGCGTCGTCGTGTTCATCGGGAGCCAACCGGCTTGGACGGAACAGGCGATGGAAATGAGGCCTGGCGTACCGCAGAACGGAGGAAACGGCCTTGTGTTCGACCGGCCACGGTGGAAACGGGATCCTGTTCATCGAGAGGGTCTGTCATACTGCAGAACAGAGGAAACGGACCTCCTATAGTCGAAACGGGGTCCTGTTGATCGGGAGGGGTGTGGCGTACCGCAAAATGGAGGAAACGGACTTGTGTTGGAGCGCTACGGTCGGAACGGGGGTCATGTTCATCGGGAGGGGTGTGGCGTCACGCAAAACGGGACTCCACGGGATACTGTTCATCTCCACCGTCGACCTTCTCCAGCTTCCACGGGCTATTGTTCATCCACCGTCAACCTCCTACAGCCTCCACTTGCGACTGTTCATCCACGGGCTCCTGTTCATCCAGCCTCCACCACGTGCTCCTCCACCGGCTACTGTTCAACCAGCCCTCTCCACGGGGGTCCTGTTCAACCACCCCTCCACGGGCTACTGTTCATCCAACCCTCCATCAGCTACTGTTCAACCAGCCCTCCACCGGCTACTATTCAACCAGCCCTCCACGGGGTCCTATTCATCCACCGGCTCAATCGATCGGGGTACTATTCATCCAGCGGCAACGGCCTCTACTACCACGGGGTCATGTTCATCCAACCCCCCACCGGGAAGTGTTCATCCAAAGCCCCTCAACAACGCTCACTATTCATCCAGGGAAGGAGGCAGCAGTGTTCGATCGGCTTCAGTTAGCAGCAGTAGCGAAGGAATCACTCGGGTTCAGTTAACAGCAAGGGATCGATCGATCGCTCGAGTTCAGTAACGCGTAGCCTGCAGTGCAATCGCTCGGGTTCAGTGAGAGCCCAACGCCACGCTCGGGTTTAGTTAGAGCCCAACGCCTCACACACACGCGCGTACGTACGAGAGAAACGCGCATCGCTCGGCCCCCGACCACCCACCGTAACCGGGAACTCCCCAATATTTTCCTCGCCCTCGCTTCTACCATGGTTTTTTCCGTCATGGATGGCCCAAAGAATGTCATGCAGCTGCGTCTCCGGCCCGGCCAGGACGAAAAGCCCATTTTCTGTCATGATTTTTTGTCATAGAAGTAGGACCCCACCACATCTATGATGATATTGGGTTTTGTCACAGTTATCATCATAGAAGTGTCATAAGTATGACAGAAAAAAATTCGTTCGGCCCAAAATGTCACGGATGTGTCCTTTTTTGTAGTGTGGAAAACCAAAACTGTGAGTATGAATATAGATTCAAGAGGATGAGTTTGGCTGCAGATTTGAGGATCCCGGAGACTCGATCATGTTTCTATGATGGTGAGCCTATGCCTTGGAAGAGGGACGACAAGCCTACATCATCAACAACTCCATCATCACCACCTCCGAGGAATTGAGTATTGGGTATGGGCACTCCCCTTGGCAACTACCAAGCTTGGGGGAGGTGCCCCGGTATCGTATCATCATGACACTCCTATCTTTACTTTTTTTCTTAGTTTGATCCTTTTGGTAATATCTTGATCTAGTAGAATAAAGTTTTAGTATGATCTAGTTTTGAGTTTTGCTTTATGATCCTTCTATGTAATCGAGTCCGTGAGCTATATATAATAAAGATTAGTTTTGAGTCAAGGGCTTGATTATCTTTCTATGATCCTGAGGGAATAAAAATAAAAGAGAAGAGAAACAATAAAAAGAATTAAAGAGATCATATTGATCTTATGGAGAGTAATGACTTCACATATAAAAGAGTATGATGAATAAAAGTTGTTGAGAGTTGACAAACATAGTTTTGGTCATCATGGCAATTAATAGGAAGTAATAAAGAAAGAGAGGTTTTCACATGTAAATATACTATCTTGGACATCTTTTATGATTGTGAGCACTCTTTAAATTATGACATGCTAAAAAGTTGATGTTGGACAAGGAAGACAACGTAATGGGTTATGTTTTCTTATATCCGAAATAAAGTATATTGTCATGGATCATCCAACATGTTGAGCTTGCCTTTCCCCCTCATGCTAGCCAAATTCTCTCCACTAAGTAGAGATACTACTTGTGCTTCCGAATATCCTTAAACCCGGTTTTGCCATGAGAGTCCACCATATCTACCTATGGATTGAGTAAGATCCTTCAAGTAAGTTGTCGTTGTTGCATGCAATAAAAATTGCTCTATAAATATGTATGATCTATTAGTGTGGAGAAAAGAAGCTTTATACGATCTTGTGATATGGAAGCAATAAAAGCGAAGGACTGCATAATAAAGGTCCCTATCACAAGTGGCAATATAAAGTGACGTTCTTTTGCATTAAGATTTCGTGCATCCAACCATAAAAGCACATGACAACCTCTGCTTCCCTCTGCGAAGGGCCTATCTTTTACTTTTGTCTTATGCCTTATGTAAGAGTCATGGTGATCTTCACCTCTCCTTTTTACATTTTATCCTTTCGCAAGCACATTGTGTTCGAAAGATCCTGATATATATATCCAATTGGATGTAAGTTATCATAAATTATTATTGTTGACATTACCCTTGAGGTAAAAGGTTGGGAGGCGACACTATAAGCCCCTATCGTTCTCTGTGTCCGATTAAAACTCCATACCCATAAGTATTGCGTGAGTGTTAGCAATTATGAAAGACTAAATGATAGTTGAGTATGTGAACTTGCTGAAAAGCTCTTATATATTAACTCTTTCCGATGTTATAATAAATTGAAAGTGCTTCAATGACTGCGATTATAGTTTGTTGGTTCTCAATGAACTTTCTAATTCATACTTGACATTTTGAATAGATTGTTACTTTAGCGTAAGAAATCATATGACAATATATAAATATGTGGCTATTATAAGAATGATCATGATGCCCTCATGTCCGTATTTTATTTTTATCGACACCTCTATCTCTAAACATGTGGACATATTTTTCAATATCGGCTTCCGCTTGAGGACAAGTGAGGTCTAAGCTTGGGGGAGTTGATACGTCCGTTTTGCATCATGCTTTTATATCGATATTTATTACGTTATAGGCTGTTATTACACATTATGTCACAATACTTATGCCTTTTCTCTCTTATTTTGCAAGGTTTACATGAAGAGGGAGAATGCCGACAGCTGGAATTCTGGGCTGGAAAAGGAGCAAATATTACAGACCTATTCTGCACAACTCCAAAAGTCCTGAAACTCCACCGAAGTCAGTTTTGGAATATATTAAAAATATTGGGCGAAGAAAGTACCAGAGGGGGG